>NC_061509.1:243976900-244037550 GCF_022539505.1 Lolium rigidum | reverse complement strand
AGATGATTTTTTTCTCTCGATTGGTATATCCAGCCCAGATGCTAGAATGAACAGCGAACGTGGCCCTGAAGTGTCGGCCCGTTACAAATGCAGGGCCCAAAGACAGGAAAATGGACGTCCAACTAACTAGTCTTTGTTCTCACTCAAAAAACTAGATTCTGTGCTTCTAGTGTACATTGCCTTCGTTCATGCATGAAACGAACATAGCAAGCCTAAGTGAATGCTCATTGATCTCTCGAATAACAGATGCGTTAAAACCTGCAGATGCTAGAGCCTTCCTACAAGCCAAAGTTTCAAGAACATTATGGTCTGAAATGCCAGCAAAAACGGTCGCACCCATGAATATGCCTTCTTGGTTTCGACAGATAGCACCAACCGCACCTTGATTTCTTGTACGAGACATTGCTCCATCGACTGTGATCTTGTAAAAGCCAGAAGGTGGAGCCAGCCATCATCTTGACCCTCTTGTCGCGGGTTGAGTAGGCTTCTGAACTATAGGCTTCACAAGTTGTTGGAGATCAGAGATATACTATCTCCTAATGAACAAATGAGTAAATAACGGGGGCTCTGGAAAACTAGTATCTCATAGGGGGTCATATTTCATGTGTTTTGCATCATGGAGCGTGCCAACGCCTGGAGGGGAGTTGTTAGGATAGGCCCATCGAAGGAGCGAAGCACTACATCTCCTTCCTCCCGACGCTCGCCTCACGTACTCTCCCTCCTCTGACATGACCGCCTCACTGTCCTTTCTCCACAAATCCAGTTCAACATGTCCCTCCCTCCACCGATGTCTGGATCGCATGAAGCGCCGCCTTGCTGCACCGTCCTGCTCTATTCACGGCCTCCATCCTGTTCTTTTGAGGTCATCGCACCACCACCCGAACCCTAAGTTGCCAACCACCCACCCCACCCTGAAACCCTAATGTTCTAGCCAAGTTGTCCCCGTCGGCAGCGGTCCTTTTGGTTGTCACTACGTCGCAAGCATGATGTAAATGGTACGGATAATTTCCGCTCCATATCCGCATCCGTTATTGAGAATATGGTATGCACTTTTAGGAATCTTTCAGATATAGATGCGGATGTGGATATTGGTAAAGTGGATATCCGGCGGATACGGTAGAGGGTATGATATTGTTAATATCCGACGAATACGAATTATTCGACACTTTTTACGGATAATCGGATAATCCGATGTTCTCAAAGAGGATAATCCGATAAAATTAGTTTAACCCCAAATACTAGCCTTAGTCTATGTGTCCAACTATGCATGTTGTGTCAGCACACAAGTTGGTTTGTTGTACAAACAAGTGTGAATTTTTTGATATAATCCAGTGTTACATGCTTTCTACTTACTTTTTTACTTAAACTGAATTATATTTCTAATTTTATGAGTGTATTTTATCAAATTCCGCTTTCGATCCGAGTCCGTTCCGAATCGGCTCCATATCCGAAATCGATATAACCCGCATTTGACCATATCGGCTCCAATCCAAATCCGTAAAAAAAAATACGGTAAATAGAAGATCCAATCCGATCTGTTTACACCAGCCCTGCCAACCAACACAAGCTCTGTAGTCAAATAGTAAATTTGACAAACAGAATTCGCAAGAAAAAAAGAACCAACAAATCAGAGAAACGAGAGCATGTCTGACAGAACAATCAGGCTAGCCATAGTGCTAGTATCATAGCTAGTATCATGCATCCTAACCCCACCAAAAATGCTGATGTGGCAGATAATTATGGATGAGAGAGAAGATTAGAGTATCATAGGTAGATACTGTATCATAGCGCACATCACGAGAAAAGTTAGTATCAAATAAATCGTGTACACAAATTTGTATTGGGATTCTACAAATCAATTAATATAGCAAAACTATGATACTAGTCTATGATACTATGCATTATGGATCTAGTATCATACAAAAGTATCATATACATGATACTACTATATGATACTACCCACTATGATCAGCCTCAGGCAATTGCCTTGTGTAGCAATGTTTGGACCATGATCGACTTGACTTCACTGTGCAACATGGAGGAAAGTTTTCGGTCCCGTCAAGCTCCAACCTCTTGTGTTCGACTGGACTGCAAGTGTATGCACGGTCTCTACTCCTTCGTCCCGGCCGTTCCACGGTGGCGGTTTTGTGGCAACGTCGGTGAGGTCAGGTGCTACTACTTTTGAACCGCCGTCAACATGCGCTGCCGGCCTAGCTATCATAGCTTCTAGTTCTAGCCATGTACCTTTTGTACGAGCCTATGTCCTCGCACACATAGCCGCTAGCGCTGCATGCTGCCTGCATGGCTTTACCGGCCAAGATACATGCTTGTCTCCCTTTCGCGGTCCCACGAAACCAACAGCAAACAAAGCTACACACCTACACGCCCTCGCTTCCTTGCTTAACTCGCACTCCATGGATCGATCTTTCCGATCCGCACAACTTTCGTGTTTCCGTCTGACCTGGAAGGCTGAACTTTGGCCAAAAAATGCATTTGGCTCTGATCATTTCAGTACTTCCTTTTTGCTAAGCATGACTGAAGATCCCAAATAAAATGCCCGTAATCGGATTAATTAGTACCCCTCCTTTCTTAAATAAGTGTATTTCTACCAATTGTCATATGTCAAACCTTTTTTAGATTTGACTAACACTATAAAAAGCGGTTTTGCTAAGAATTAGACACCTGATTTTTATTTAGTCTAAGTTGACTTCTTATCCATTTGATTTGGCTCGTGATCCATGCTGATATGGGTAGTGCAAGCGAGTTACAACTGGTATTTCTCAGTTGCGCATGAGTTGCAACTTGTATTTTCTCGCTTGCACGCCAACTAATATATTCTCGGTTGCATGTAGATTGCAATTGCTATTTTCTCGCTGCGTATGAGTTGTAACTGATATTTTCTCGGCTGTGCATGGATTGCAACTAGCATTTTCTCGGTTGTGCATGGGTTGCAGCTGATATTTTTCTCACTTGCGCACATGTTACAATTGGTATTTTCTCTGCGACTGATATTTTATCGGTTATGCACAAGTTTCAACTAATAGTTTCTCAGTTGTATATGGGTGCATATTTTCTCAATTACAAATGGGTTGCAACTTATATTTTCTCAGTTACGCATGTGTTGCAAGTGGTATTTTTTTTCAGTTGCCCATGCAAATTGAATATCTTAGAAGTTAACTTAGACTTAAATCAAGGTCCTGATATCTAGTCGCTCCATAAATAAAGTAATAATGTATATACATATATATGTTGTTAAATTAGTAGTATATTATGAAACCACATTTTAATACGGGTCGGGTGATACTAATTTGGTTTCATAAGTGCTACTTCCTCCGATCCATAATAAGTATCAGAGTTTTAGTTCAAATTTGATTTGAGCTAAAACCCTGCCACTTGTTATGGATCGGATCCGTAAAGTTGGTCCAAGTTCAAAAATATTGACTTAGGACAACAGCTAGAAATATACATATTTGCCGCTTCAGTGAGCATGTTCATTGCTTTCAACTGAATATGATCATAGACTTAGTAGACCGCACCGAGTATTACATATGTGTGTGTCGTTGAACTTTTAGCATGCATATGCATGTGGCCTAAATGGCAGACACGGCATGCGATGTCTGCGTACCCGTTAGTCAAAAGGGTGCAGAGAAACTGCGTGATCGATCACCACCGCGACAGCTAGAGGGAGCTGGGTGTGTGTTAAACTGTTAATGTGTGTGTGTGTGCACTGAGACGAGCAAATCCTGATCGAGCTTGCTTCAAGCCAAGGTGAACTAGTACCTAACCCGTATCAAAATATCTTCATCGCCGTTGAGACCAGGTCCCCAATGCTATCTCCTTCATATTGTCGTCACCCAACTATGCATTTTATCACCTTCCTATATCTCGGCTGAGTGGTGTGTTAGGCAGGATCGCCTTCACAACATCAGAATATATACTTCTAATCATATGCCACGTCCCCGATTGGGTACTTAGTCACTCACCTGAAAACAACGCCATATGATTCCAGCGTTGTTGCACTATTGCAAAGAGAATTTCGTTTTGATTTTTTTGCGACGAATTCAACTTGATTGCTAGTTTACCTTTTCTCAAAAAGTTGGTTATCAGCGGACTTCATCAATCAATTTTATATGCAGGTATTAGTAGGATGTAAACGGATATGATAATTTCCGCACCGAATCCGTTTGCAATCCTCTTTCGAGCCGCACCATGTTTAAAGGCATCCGACTGATAAGAATACCCGATTATAAAATTGACACCCGAAAACGTAATAAGATATGTTATGTCAAAGAGCACCCGGATATCAGACGCAAAAAATATTATAAAATATCTGATGAGTTCAAACTGATTTTGACGGAAACTTCGAAGCTAATACAACACACTTAGTAGATAGTGAATTGAGGAGTTTCTCCGTTAAATAAAAGCTCTTACTCCGGAGTCTAAATTTGTTAGGACAGGAATTTTCACATCTCATGTTCTACTTATAAATTCTATTGTGTTGCAACTATTTATTCTATTAGGATAAATTCTGCTGCGGGAGGCGAGTGTACGTAGTATCAATGTCACTAGCTTATTAAACAATGAAACTAGATTAGATCATACCAGATCGATCGCCTGCAGTAGTGCAATTCAGCCTCCCTGTCTAATTGTCACCAGTCACCACGCTTTACCTAGGAAACGCCTGCGTGGCAGTACCGCCGGTCCGCCGCTACGTAGTACGGCAAGTGGTTTGGCGCCAGAAACCAAAAAAAGGCAAGGGAGCAGATCAACCAAGCGTACGGCCGGGAAGCTGAGTGTGCCACGGCCGAACGGAGGTCAAAGAAGCACTTCCACATGCACAGGCGGCAAGTGGAGGAAGTAAACGATTCGATGCTAGTACCGTGGTGTGGCTATGCTTTTACTGTGCACGATAGTCGATAGGGTTGTGGATGGATGGTTAACAACATAATCGTGCATTGGTTTGATCAATTATTTTAGAAAAAAAATCAACATTCATAATGTAAAAGCTATTGCATTAGAATCGTTACATTTTCATATTATATGTATTGTATTGAGGGAGTAATAAACATGCTATCGATCTTAAGTTGTGAAGTCGGTGGAGGGTATTCTTGGTATGTGATTTATCCATTCCAAAATACCTAGTATTAACGTCGCAAAAAAAAACCTAGTATTACCACATTTGTTATTTAGTGACTCCATGAAATATGGCAACACCACCATAATAAGAGATAAAAGGTATTGTAGCCTCATTTGGTTTATTGGTTATATACATAAAATAAAAGAAAATCCTACATGAAGTGAAATAATTCCGAAGAGTGCAACACCTGTTCAGTCAAGATGTGACAACAGTGAAGCTTTTACAATGGCCAGGACATCAATGCCATGATAGTCAACAACCAGAACACCAATACTATGTGAATGAAAACGTCCCCTGTCCCCAGCTTCGCCCCTTCTCCTCACGAAACATGCGATAACACAGACGACTTTGTTTTCCCTCTTTTCATCGACAAGGGTACCTCAAACAAACAAAAAAATCGACAAGGGTACCATTTCTCTCTCCCCCGCTTGTTGCTCTGGCGGCAGGAGGGAGGGGAGCTAGTTCCTTTGTTCTAGCTTGGTAGTTAGGGTTAGGGTTAGTATGCTGAAGTGCGTTATTGTGGTGGCAGGAGCAACACCCCGCTAGCGAATAAATCTGTCTTTTCTCCACTCCGACGCTAGTGATGACCTTCATGGTGGCGTTAGGAGTTGATAGCTCATCTTGTACCTGTCGATCCTTCAGATCGACAATGCTAGGGTTTGTGTATCTTGTCGTTGAGGGAGTGTGCGGTGGCGACTCTATCAGATATGTCTGTCTTCCTGCCCTATCCCCATTGTGGTGTTGTTGTCTTGGGCGCCATGGTGGAGCAAGAAGGATTGTTCAAGAGTTGGCTGCGACCTGTGTTGTACGTGGTGGCGTTGACGTGCGGTTGAAGATGACAAGCCTAAAGAATGGAAGGTGTTCAGTGGATTGCAGCTGGCATGTTCTCACGATTAGTTGAAGATGCTTCGTAACTCCTTCTACATAAATAGAATAGACATTTACTTCCAAAAAACCCTTATCCGTTAACGAGTGCCTTGCATCTTTATAATTAAGCCGGAAGGAGTGAGTTTCTTTTGAAGCTAGGTAGAAATCCGCTATGCAGCTGATGAAAAAGATACTTCCTCCTTTTAGAGTAAAAGAATGTCTCAACTTTATCTAAATATGCTCGTATCTATACGTGTTTTAGTGTGCATATACATACAAATCTAGACAAAATTAAGATATACTGTATTTTCTAAACGGAGAGAGTAGACTATATCAATGCAAAAAGGAGGAAACATAATTTAGTACAACTTCGCTTGTTTAATGGTTGATGATCATATTTCCACTTTTACTCTTAATTAATTGTGGTAAGTTGCTGCAAACAACCCCATCTGTTATATATGTGGGAGTAAATGCCATTTATCATTAAAGCAAAGAGTAGATAAAGGAAGCCATAGTACTCCCTCTTTTTAAAATAGGATGCACATAGATTTTGGTCAAATTTAACATTTTTTTATTGGACGAACTGAACATTTGTAATTTCAAATAAGTATTGTTAGAATAATTTTGAAATATGCTTTCATATTATGTGATGGTTATATCTTTTTTATGTAGCTATTTAAACTAAAAAAGTTTAATTTTGACCAAAAAACTATACATCCTATTTGGAGGAGAGAGTAACCAATAATTAATGTAATGCATATGGTCTCGACACCACTTAATTACGTAACAAATTAAATGATTAGACATCTGCGAAATTAACCAATGTCGATTGAACTCCTTTTTCATATACATAGCCCATGTTCATTTTGTTCTTCGTGTTTCTAATTCTACCCCTACATGAACATTATTTGTTTGCTCACGAGAAGATTTACCGTAGTACGGAGTAGTATTTTTTGGAAGGCAGAGGACCTACCCAAAAACTCGTTACAATTTTCGGCCGAGGGTTAGCACGATCAAAATACCCAAATCGGTGGCCGAATTTCACGGGCGTTTCCACTATTTCCGTGCGAAGAAACCCAACGAGATTTGACTAGCGTTGACAGCCCGTCAGTCCACCACCAATCCCAAACCCCCCAGCGATTCCGGTGCCGTCGAGGTGGAGGTGGAGCCCCCAATCCGGCCGCATAGATTCAAAAAGAGATCGCCCAACTCACTTGGTTTCGCTCCCAACCCACCGCCACCACGCGCTCGCCGTCGCCGTCGCCGCCACTACCTCGGCAGGCTCCGCTCCACCCCCGCCCTACAAAACAAGCCGCCGCAGCGCGCTTCACCCGCAACCCACCGGCCGGGCCGCTCCCACCGACCCCAAAACCCCAACCGCCTCCCGCTCCCGCCGCGGCAGGGCCCGCCCCGCGATCGGATATGAAGGGCGCGGCCGCGTGGAGGGGCCACGGCGGCGTGGCGGCGGCCGTGGCGGACCACCTCGGCGCGAGCGTCGGCCCCGGCGCGCGGAGGGCCAGGCTCTGCCTCTACGGCGTCGCGCTCGCCTTCGCGCTCTTCGCCGCCTTCCTCGCCTTCGCGCCCTCGCTCCCGGCCCCCTCCTCGCCCTCGCCCTCCGCCGCGTGGCTCGGCGGCTTCCTCGCCTCCGCCTCCCCCTACCGCGCGCAGGTCTCGGGCTTCTTCTCCTCCCTCTTCCCCGCCAACTCCTCCTCCTCCTCCTCCCCAGTTGTTCCCGGCGGCGTGGTCGGGCCGAGGCGGAGCGGTGGCGGGTTCCCGTCGGGCGGCGAAGCGGGGACCAACGGTTCCAGTGCGAGTCTTCCCGGCGAGCGACCGGGAAGCGGAGGCGGCAGCGGTTCGGGAGGAGTTCGCACCGACATCTCCGCCCCCGTTAACGCCACCGCTTCCGCGGCGCGGTCCAGCGCGCCGCCCAACGATCACGTGCTCGACAATCCCGCGGCCAGTAATTCCTCAGGGACCGCTGGTGCTGACGCCAAGGCCGGGGCTGGACTCCGCGGCGACATCTCCGCCTCCGGTAACGGTACTGCTTCGTCCGCGCGGAGCAACGCGCCGCCCCATGATCACGTGGGAGGCGGCGGTGGTGCGAGCAGTAATTCCACAGAGATCGCCGGTGCTGCGAGCAGTAATTCCTCAGGGATCGCCTCGGGTGCCGACGCCAAGGCTGGGGCCAACACGATCGGCGGTTCGGCCCAGAATGGCACCGCGGCGACAGCAGGAGCGCCAATTCTGGCCATCAATGGCCCCGGGGCGAATGCAAGTTCAGCGGACCCGCCAACAAGCAACGGAACATCTGCCCCCTTCATCAGTCAGACCGGGAGTGCAGTTTCAGCGGCGACGCACAGCAACGGCGACGCGCCGCCGAGAAGAGGGGATCCCAGCAAGAAGCGCACCGCTCAGGATTCGGCGGCCGGCAGTACTCAGAAGCAGAGCACTAGCAGAGCTCCTGCTGCTTCAGCTGGAAGCAGCAACAGTACGAGGAATCCGCAGAAGGAAACGACTGCAACGTCTTCTCAGAGGAGTGCCGGCAACAGCAGCGCGGTGCCGGTGATGGGGAATGCGCCGCCGGCGAAAGGGGCCGCGATTGCCGGCGGTGGCCGGAACAAGGAGTATTCCGTCGAGGAGATGGGAAGGTGCGACATGTTCTACGGGAACTGGGTCCGGGACGACTCGTACCCTCTCTACGCGCCGGGATCCTGCCCGCACGTCGACGAGTCCTTCAACTGCTTCCTCAACGGCCGCCCTGATAAGGATTACCAGCGGCTCCGATGGAAGCCCAGCGGATGCAGCATCCCAAGGTGAGCCATGTTTTACTTGGTTGCTAATTTGCCATGAACGATCGCTCGATTTGTTTCCATGGAACATGTACCTGTTTCTGTTTTCACGACTAGTAGTAAAACTTTGTTGCCAATATGCCATCTCCGTTAGTCTCCCGTCAATGGACTGCTGTTAAACCCTTTGGCATGTGACTATTTTCTGCAAATTCCAAAAGTAACCTCACCCGCACCCTCACCTCACCGCGCACCACCGCGCGCGAATGGCGGTGCCCGCGTCGCCGGCGACCCCTCCGGCGCCGGCGCCCCTCCGATATGACCCTTCCTCGCCTTTGAGTACCACCCCGGTTTATCTCCAGTTTCTCCCCCACACGCCCCTCCCGCGGCCCAAACCCTAACCCTGGAAGGACGGCGCGGCGATATATCCCCCCCGCGCCGCCGACATGAAGCCGGCGACGAAGAAGGCAGCGTCCATGTCGGCTTCGTCGGTGAGCACCCTAGACAGAGCACCACCGGCACCAAACGTTTGTTCCTTCCTTCCCTAGCTAATTCCTGGTGGCATTAGGTCGTCTGAAACCTTGCAAGTGTTGATTTGATTGTTTAGTAAGTAAATAATATAGTTGAAAGCATTAAGATGGGCCTTATAGATAAGAGAAAAATTACAGAGGATCCAGCATATTGGAAAATTGAAGTCACTGGCTTCTTTCCAATCAAATCGTTCCTCTCTACTCTTGTGGCGGAGTTTCGCTTGTTTTGTTCTTGCTCGTCTGCCCATGCTAAACCATAATCAAGATGCATGCTGTGATTGGACGGATCCAAATCCACACCATACATGATACAGCTATGCTCCAAGAATTGCAGTTCCAGTTGCATACTGAATGTTTCCGTTGCGAAAATGTTGTTTGCTGTTAGTGAGACTGTTCTGGCGAGATAGCACTCTATCTAGTTTGGTGGACTTTTTGGTCCTGTAAGTTGTTCATCCCTGAGGGGAGCTTCTGCCCCTGGGTGTTTCGTATCATGTTTGCAAAAACAGATCTTACCGCTTTGTCAGCTTTCTTAATTGGAAGCCGGGGGCTGTGGCCCTTCACTCGAAAAATACTGTATGTTTGCTGAATCCTGATCCATGTTCATAGAAATCCAAATCCAAGGTATCCATTTGTTGCAACATTATAGTAATCCATTAACCTTTAGTACCTGTGTACGTAGTTAGTGCGCGTGTGTGTTGGTTCATCATCTGGTTCTGAAATTCTGATCCAACAAGTTGCAGTTGGATAAGGAACTAATGGCGCTAGTTTCTGACCATTTTAGAATCTTTTAAATGGGTACCATACGATGAGCTCATTAGTACAATATTGGTGTTGTCACATATAACAGAGACAGGTTGCTGACTTGCTGTAGAAATATTTGTTTACATGGCAGAGGGCAGAACTGTCTTCATACCCAGACTGAACATCCTTTGGTTGTTAGTTCACCGTCATGGCAAAGTCGCAAGAAGTTGTGTTTGTGTGATGGCATATGAGCTGTGTGTTTGTTTGATGCCAGTTAACCAATTTTCTTTTACTTGAACACCCATGCAGTTTGTGTGAATTCAGTCTGTTCTTTTTGCGTGACAAATTCAGTTATGTGATGCCATGATGCTGATGCTTATGTTAGGTTGAATCCAACTGATATGTTGGAGAGGCTGAGGGGAAAGAGACTGGTGTTTGTTGGTGATTCACTCAATAGGAACATGTGGGAATCACTTGTTTGTATCTTGAGAAATTCTATCAAAGACAAGAGGAAAGTGTTTGAGGTATCTGGGAACCACAAGTTCAGGGCCGAGGGCTCGTACTCTTTTTTGTTTCAGGTATTCAACACTTCTCATATGCCCATTCTTTGGCTTCCTTTTCTTGAAAATGCAGCAGGACATATTTTGCTATTTGTGCTTGTTTGATCATTTAGGGTGGAAACTTATGTGCTAAATTCATGTTGTATAGGATTACAATTGTACAGTGGAGTTCTTCCGGTCCCCTTTCCTTGTTCAGGAGTTGGAGGTTCCTCTCAAACATGGAAAGGTCAAGGAAACTCTTAGGCTTGACAAAATCGACCGGTCATCCTCAAGGTACAAGAATGCAGATATTATTGTCTTCAATACTGGGCATTGGTGGACACATGAGAAAACTTCTCTAGGGTAAGCTTTTATTTCCACAGTCTGATTCAGTAAATTGCTCATGCCATGTGTCTGCATTTTAAGTCTTTCTTACTATTCCATTGTCAAATGTGCTACAGGAAAGATTACTATCAGGAAGGCGACCAAGTATACAGTGAGCTGAATGTGCATGATGCCTATCGGAGAGCTCTAAACACCTGGGCCAAGTGGGTTGATTCAAATGTGAATCCCAAGAAAACAACTGTCTTTTTCAGAGGCTACTCGGCCTCCCACTTCAGGTTCGCACACCCTTACTATGAACTCGTGTAAAGTCAGTTTGCCATGACGTATCAGTATAAGTGTAACTGATGTTTGGAAATGTCTTCGTGTATTTGTTTTGTGCAGCGGGGGACAATGGAATTCAGGGGGCAGCTGCGACAAGGAGACTGAGCCGATAACAAACGAGCAGTACCTCATACCATACCCACAGAAGATGAGCATTCTGGAGGAGGTGCTCCATGGGATGAAAACACCTGTCGCCTATATGAACATTACAAGGATGACCGACTACAGGAAGGAGGGACACCCTTCAATCTATCGCAAGCAGAAGTTGAGCGAGGAGGAGCGGAAGGCGACTGAGCTATACCAGGACTGCAGCCACTGGTGCCTTCCTGGAGTGCCCGACTCCTGGAACGAGGTCCTCTATGCAAAGATTCTGGTCAAGCAACATCAGATGCTGCACCAATAAAGGCAAGTGACAAATTGCTTGTTCCTGTACATGAGGTTTGTTGTTGTGGAATGCCAGTCTGTTTAGGATAATAACCAGCCGTAGCGGTCAAGGCATATATAGTTGACAAAAGTGATAGGGCAAGGACTTGGAATCCTTGCATAGAGCAAACTAGGCAGTTTGTCAGATATATCATATCTGACTTTTGATACCAATAGGAAATCTGTATAGGATCATAGGAGTTTATGATGTAAAATTCATATCCAGCTAGCAGTAATCAGAAACAAAGAATAGTGTATACTGCATCGAAAATTCAGAATAACTCTCTGTTTTTCATGAATCCTCGTCTTTCTTTTTCCAGACAGCTACGTTTTTTCACACAGGGATGCTATTGTAGTAAGATTTTTATTTTTTTGAAGTATTACTAAGCATTCTTTGAGTTCATATACAATAGTAATAAATGAAGTGACTGTTTGGACCTAGCAACATTTGAATCAGATCTGAGTGTACAGTCCTTGTTGCTGTTCGTCCTGAATCCCTGATTGATAGTCCTATGGAAGCACTTGACAAGCTTGTGAGCTGTCACATGAACTTACCGTACCGTCAGCATAGCTAATTGTGAAGCCTGAATTTGCTGCAGCACTCTGGTGAGATTTCTCGATATATAAACTGTCGTTTAATCGTTGGTCATGCTCTGTTTGCATTGTGGACCAGTAGGCACCAGCCAAGTCAGCAAGAGAATTTACTTGTTAGCTACAACTCTTATCAGATATCTCGGTGCTGGGGTACTACTACAGTACTACATAGAACATTGGCGGAGCTTGAACACAATTTGAGGATCCTTCCTGAATTAGATGTTGCAGATTTGTCTAGATTCACATGTATTTATACACTTAAATGAGTCTAGATTCATGGCGTATCTAGACAAATCCGTGACAAGTAATTTCAGACAGAGGGAGTAGTATTTGTTGGTGGAGCCAGATTTACTGGAATGGGTGTACAGAGTCCAAGATTACTATGGAACTTTGCTTGTTGGGCTAGTAAAGACTGAGTGATCTAGCTATATTAGGAGAGAGTTAGGCCAGGTAATGGGTGTACATTTGTACACCCTTGTTTAGCTGCGGCTCCACCAATGACATAAAACCACATCATCACAGCCCAGAATGGCTCTAAGGAAGCTCTGCCAATGACATAAAACACTGCCGTTAAACTTAACAAACCAGATTAGTATTTCTAGTGCAAGCCTTTGATCTACGGACTACAGAGAAATCAACTTCTGCACACTAACTTCTTGGTTGTACCTACACGAGCTGCCTGGATATCACGAGGTAGTCCAAAGCACTTCTGCTGTCAGTCTGAACTGAACACCATTGCTGCCTGCCCGTGCCTTCGCAGATGATGCACAGCACTCTAATCTGCAGAAATGTGGTCACCGGTTTGATTGGAAACATTTACCCTCAGAAGTTTCAGAATAGCTCTTTCTATTTCATTAATCCTTTGTCTCTCTGTTCCTTGACTGCATGAGGATGCTATGCGGTGCATTCTCTGACTTGATATATGCTAACAAGTGGCTGTAAGGACAAAGCAATATTTGAATCAGATTTGAATGTCCAGTGCTTCTTGCTGTGCATCCTGATTTGATAGTCGTTGTGGTCACACTGCAGCTAATTGTGAACCCTGAATGTGCTGTAGCACTCTGTTGAGATTTCTCTGGTGTTGAATTATGTTTGCTTCATGGACCACCTAGCACCAGGCAAGTCAACAAGTGATAAGTTACAAGTTACATCTCTGGTCAGATATCTCCTGGCTGGGTACTACCACTGAGAACACTGTTGTTAAACACAACGCATTGGATTAGAACTCCTGTTGTAGGCCTTTGAACTATGGAGTACAGAGCCACCAACTTCTGCAGACTAACTCCTTGGTTGCTGCTGCTGCTGCTGCTACACGAGCTGCCTGATTATAGGTAGGCGGTCCCAAAACACTTCTGAAAATAGGATTCTTTGAGGGCGAAATTAGATTCTTTCTTTGGCTGCCTCTTCAAAATAGGATTTGGACTGCTGACAGACTGAGGAACAGGGGCTGGACACACATCGACAAGTGCAATCTCTGCGATCATGTTTTCGAGGATGCAAATCATTTGTTTCTGCTCTGCCTGTTCTCCAAGGAGATCCGGACACGCATAGAGCGGGCCGAGCCTCAGTTTGGGCAGCTGGCCATGTCGTTTGTTGATCTGAAACTTTGGTGCTCGAATCTCCACAGATCGGACACATGAAATCGCCGTACAATGGCTGCCTATGCTTTGTGGAATATCTGGAAAGAGCGAAACCGGAGTCTTTCAGCGCAGGGTTCTTCTGCCTCTGGCAACTGTCGCTGGCATCGTGTTGGCTGATGTTGTCCAGTTCAGAAACGCATGGAGTTCTTGAGTTTTTTTGTTTTTGTTTTTTGAGGTGGTGTGTGTCTGATGGCTTAGGCCTTAGGGCACCAGTTGTTATATAACTGTGTTGTTTTCTCTTCTCTATTAATGCATAAAGGCAGAGCTCCTGCCGTTTCTCGTAAAAAGAAAACACTTCTGAAGTTCTGATGTCACTCTGAACTGAACACCACTGCTGCCTGCCTTTGCATTATCAATTGGATATTCATGCATATGATGCGAAGCATTCTAAGAGCAGCTCTAGACTACTAAATAGAAAAGATTTTAAAATCATGGCATGGGTCTCTTTTTTTTTCTTTCTTTAGAGTTTTCTATATGCATAATTTCTCGATGTTTCGACGAGAATTTCTTGACTTTCCATATATAGAAAGAGATAGACTATAAATGACATCTCTTATGTCAATAAGACCAAAGGGATGGATATTAAATGATAGGAAGTGCTAGGAAGTGAAATAGAAAGAAATAGAGCCACTTTTAGCTTCCCTATGAAATGAGGCATGGAACAGAGCCAGCTACTGTAAAACCGCGAACTGTAAACAGACAAGCTCAGTTCGCGGTAAACGTGATTTCGATGGTCGCGAGAGCCGGCGCAGTGCAGCTACCGTAGATGCAAACCAGAAATGAAACCATAGCATAACTGAATTTCAACAGTTTATGACAGCATATGTGACAGTTTTAAGACAATGTTTGCAAACATGTTTGCATCAAATCACACCCAAACAAAGATCAACACATCAATGTAAGGTACGTTCAAGCCGCACCGCCTTCCTCGAAGCGCCTCCACCGAATGTAGCTTCGGCCATGGCTTGCCTCTGCCTTGCGATGATCTCCATCCTCCTCAAGTCCCACCACTCTCTAGTGAATGCATCCACCAAGCTTGGATCCATCGTCATTGTTCGATTCTCCTCGGCAAGAAGCTCGGTACTTGCTTTCTTATCCTCGAGAGCAATCTTTCTCTCCTCCAAGTCACGAATCCCCTTCCACCTTTCTTGCTTCATCTCATTCTTCTTATCCTTCATGACCATTTTTGCCTCCAAGATTTTCATTGCGGTTGATTCCTTTGACTTCATCATCTCATCAATTTTGGATGCCAAGTTGGCATTTTCTTTCTCAATTTTCATCCACTCTTTTGCCTTCTTGTTTCCATCCGGATTCCCGTTGTTTCTTCCCCCTTCCTCATTACTGTCATGCCGGCCATTTCCTTGTACCTTTCCATTGCAATGAATTCAATTTCATCTATGCTTCTACCACTTGGTAAAGGTAGAGGTCGTACTTGCTCCAATGCTCACCTCAAACAGCTACAAGAAGACTTGATCACATCCCACCGTCCTTGTAGTGACCGATAGGTGCGCTCCACCGGATTCTCCATAGAGGCAAGAGCTTGAAAAATCTGTCCTCAATTCTAATCCAATAGCGCTTCCCGGTTTGATCCGTGTCGTTGATTGCATCGAGTGACACTTGTGACCACTCCTTGCACAAGACCGTGTCTTCGATCACGCTATAGTTGATAGCGCTCCTCTTCTTTCCCTTGGCCTCATCATATGCTCCTTGATCGACCTCCTCCAACTCCTCATCGTCCTCCTCACCGTCCTCATCATCGACCTCCTCCTCCACCTCGTCAGCACCCAAATCATACGCAGGGAGCGGCGACTGCATAGTGCACACCTCTGTTTCGTTGAGGAGTTGAACGAAGGAGTTGGGTGCTCCGTCATACCTTGAAGGCATTTCATCGAACACGTTGCCTGCGCCAACATCCAAATGTTGCGGAGCCGTGAATCCAGTGACCGGCGGGGGAGCTTGAGGAGTGGCGGCGCGGGGCTTCATGACCTGCTTCTTGCATCCGCCTTGCGTCGCCTTCTTCGGTTCGCTTCCGGCCTTCTTCCGCCTTGTGACCGCCGGTCGACGATGGCCTTAGCAGCGGCTAGGGAATCAACGATCGGGGAAGCAGCGGCCGGGGAAGCAAGGGAAGCGGTGGCGGCGACGCGCTTCCTCTTCTTGATGGCGGCATGTGCGGCGGTCGGCGAGCACGCGTGTAACGACGGAGCAAAATGAGTTGGCGTTGTGGGACGGGGGAGTTGAGTAGCGGCCGAAGGGAGGTCGGAGGACTCCATGGCGCCAATTCGCGGTGGCGGCAGCCTCGCAGGAGCGCTGGGCCGGTAGATCGACGTCGGCGTCATCGTGGGAACATGGAGGGATGGGGATGAAAGTTACGTCCCGCCAAAAACAGAAGGGAGTGCGATTCGCGCTCGGTTCCCTCTCGAAGCCTGGAGAAGTACCGCTCGGCGAGCAGAATTTGATGTTGCCCGTAAAAAAAATTAGGTTTCGGGTCGAAATACGGGTGGGGGACAGAAAAATGACGGTTATTATTCAGTTTTGTTTACGTTAGCTGCTAGAGCTGCTCTAATTCTGTAGCATGGTGGCTACCAGTTTGAAGCAAGCTGCTGTTCTCTAGTATCCTGTCTTTTTTTTTGAACATGTACCTTTTTTTTAGAATATTTGAACATGTACCTCAACCCCTATGATTGCATGGACTATCCTTGCTCCTGTTTCTGACTGCATGGACAAATCGTCCTGAAAGAAAGTGGGCCGACAAAAGCCCACTAGACCTAAACTTGAGTCCACTGAAGGCCAATAGCCCACTAGACCTGGCTTTTCCCTTCCCGTTGACTCAATTCAGACCCGCCGTCGCTGCTTCTTCCTTCTCTTGCTCAACCCACTTTCCTCCATGGCTCCACCTTCTCAAGCCTCAAGCTGCCGCGGCATGGTGATGGATTGGGGTCACGTCCGCTCAAGCTCCCCGCCTATCACCGGCTGAGCTCAACTGACCTCGCCGCGTCGAGCCGTTCGGGGCCGAACCTTCTCGATCCGGACCCTCGATCTGGGTCGAGCATCGACCCCGTTCCTGGCAACCATGGCCGAACCGTCCGCGGCTGCGCCAGCGCTACCGGACGAGATGATGACGGAGCTGTTCATTCGGCTGCCCGTCAAGTCCGTCCTCCGCTTCCGCGCCGTCTGCCGCTCCTGGGCGGCGGCGCTCTCCACCGAGCACTTCCGCATCCTCCACGCGGCGAAGATGGCCGAGGCAGATTCGGTTTCACCGAAGCTGTTCTCCCTGTCGCCGGCGCCGAGATTCGACTCCACGGGCCTGTACTCGTGCTCGTCGTTGACGTCTCCAGAAAGCCTGCTGCTTGCTCTCGACGACGTGCGCGGCGACTACGCGGACATGGCGCCCGCTCCGTGCCGCGGCCTCACTCTGCTGCGCGACGCCGTGGCGCCAGCCTACCATGTTTTCAATGCGGCCACGCGGGCGGTCACTCGGCTTCCTCCTTACCAGGACTCCAGTTTCGCCACTGCTGGTCTCGGGTTTGATGGCAGGACCAAGGAGTTCAAGGTGGTGAGGCTATTTCTGGAGAGCTATAGGGCCGATCACAAGTTCAAGTGCGAGGTGTACGTCCTTGGCGGCGATCGTTGGAGGCCGACTCCTACTCAGGGTGTACACTTCAGGATTGGCATGGCCGCCATTAGGGAGACAACTGAGTTAGGATTTAGACTGCAGCCGGTGTTTGCGGACGGGTTTCTGCATTGGCTTCTTAGCCCAGCTGTGATGTCCACAATGCAAAAGGCCGCTGCCTTGTCATTTTCGGTTATGGATGAGACCTTTACCTTGGTCCGCTCACCGCCCTTCGAATTCGAGGTATCGGGAGTGCATTTGGTGGAGCTTGATGACCACTTGTGTATGGTTCGGGACCTTCGTCCCCATGGTGGTACAGTTCTGGAGATTTGGAAGATGAAGGCTGGTGATTGGTCGCTCGAGCACTCGATTGACTTGTCGCAGCATGTTGGAAGTAGTTTGATTGAGCCACCGGCCATTAGAGTTATTGGTTCTGTTGGCAGCTGCAGATCAAGGAAGAAATTTATCTTGGTTACGTCCGAACGCAAGGTGATTACCTACGACCCACTGTCTCAGACGACTCACGAAACCAGTCTTGCAATTAGGGAGACTCGTTCCTCTTATGAAACTGAGCATTCTATTCCTAGGGTCAGTTTATTTAGACAGCGTCTTGATCCAGTAAACAAAACAAAAGAAGAGATATTCTCGTCATCTCCTATGGGTAGGGCGATGAAAGAGATCCTACTCCGAATCTCGGGTGATTATGCCGTGCAGTGCAAACTTGTCAGCACGCAGTGGCGTGGATTGATCGAAAGCGAAAGCTTCATGCGAGCTTATTGCTTGCGTAACAACATGGACAGGAGGCCAAAGGTCATGCTCGTAGGCAAGTCAGTTGGAGGACTGGGTTTCAGCTTTGCTCCCTTGCAGAAATTGCTTCAGCAAGCTCCTAGTGATGGTACATGGCTTGAAACAAAGCTAGTTTGCTCCAAGCCTTGCAATGGTATGAACCTGATAAGTAATTATAAGGAGGACTATCTCTATAATCCTTGTACAGGTTACCAGCGTATCTTCCCCAGTCGATTTCGAATGATGGACGCCATTAGCGATGGCTGGACAACAGATAGCCATGCTTTTGCAGTTGGCAACAAGATTGCTGGCCTGGGGTTCGATCAATCTTCTCAGGCAGGAGCATGTTATTGTTGAGATTTTGTATTACTCGAAGGACTTCACAGCCCGACGGTATTCATTGTTGTTATAAATCGAGATGCACAATAAACGAAGAACGAAAAGTAAAACACTGCAGGGGACACGAGATTTAACGTGGAAAACCCTTGCAACACACAAGGGAAAAACAACGGGCGCCAGCCAGCAAAACTTCACTATTTCGGTGGTGTTTACAAACGCCGTGGGTGTACAATGATGCGACCAAACCCTAGCGGCGGCTTACAGGGAAAATATATAGACGGCGGGCCTCGCTCCGCTCGTCAGAAGTTAGCCTCTTCTTTGAATTTAGATCACAATATAACAAACTCCACCTTGAGACAAATTCCTTGTAGCATGAACTTCAACAATCACCTGAATCAACAAAGAGAAAACTTGCTGGCGCCAATAGCCACTTGGGCTAAACAATTATACCAACCAAGCTTGAACAAAGTTCAAACTTGGACACTGGGACAGGCTTAGTCATCATATCAGCAGGATTATCATGAGTACTAATCTTGCATACCTTCACTTTACCTTTTGCAACCACATCTCTGATTGCGTGGTACTTAATATCAATGTGCTTTGTCCTCTCATGGAACATCTGATCTTTAGTAAGATAAATAGCACTTTGACTCGTCACCGAACAACTTAATGCAAGAATTATCTCCACAAAGCTCAGCATATAAACCTTTCGAGCCAAACGACCTCTTTACCTGTCTCAGCAATAGCCATATACTCAGCCTCAGTAGTAGATTGTGCAACAACATCCTGCAAAGTAGCCTTCCAGCTAACAGCACATCCACCAACAGTAAACACATAACCTGTGAGGGACCTTCTCTTATCCAAATCGCCAGCATAATCTGAATCCACATATCCGGCGAGCCCCTCACCAATCCCGCCAAACCTCAAGCAAGCTTTTGATGTGCCGCGAAGGTACTCGAAAATCCACCGAACAGACTTTCCAATGTTCTTTACCAGGATTAGCCATGTATCGATCGACCAAACTCATAGCATATGACAGATCGGGACGTGAACAAACCATGTCATACATCAAGGAACCAACAAGCACTAGAATAGGGAACTCGAGACATGTACTCAATATCATCTTCGTAGCTAGGACATTGCAAAGCTGACAACTTGAAATGAGAAGCAATTGGAGTAGTAACTCGACTTTGCATCATGCATATTAAAACGATGAAGAACTTTTTCAATGTACTTTTCCTGACTAAGAAACAACAAACTAGACTTTCTGTCCCTTTTAATTTCCATGCCTAGTATTTTCTTAGCAGGACCAAGATCCTTCATCTCAAACTCACTACTTAATTGATTCTTTAAAATAGTGATCTCTTTCATGCTCTTGGCAGCAATCAACATATCATCAACATATAGCAGCAAATAAATAGGTGATCCATTAACAAACTTGATATACACACAACTATCATACCGAGATCTCTCAAAACCATGTGTAAGCATAAATGAATCAAACCTTTTATACCACTTGTCGTGGCGACCGTTTCAGACCATAAAGGGACCGCTTTAATTTGCAAACAAGATCCTCCTTACCAGGCACAACATAACCTTCGAGGTTGGTCCATATATATCTCCTCCTCCAACTCACCATGCGTAAAAGCAGATCTTTACATCTAGCTGCTCAAGCTCAAGATCATGCATAGCAACAATACCAAAGAAAGCACGAATAGAACTATGCTTCACAACCGGGGAGAATACATCATTATAATCAACACCTGGAATTTGATCGAAACCTTTTGCTACTAACCTTGCCTTAAACCGTGGAGGCTCATTAGGAGACAAACCTTCCTTTCTTTTAAATATCCACTTGCAGCGGACAACCTTCTTTTGTTTAGGCAAGTGCACAACATCCCATGTGCCATTCTTCTCAAGCGATTGCATCTCTTCTTGCATCGCACCTACCCACTT
This sequence comes from Lolium rigidum, assembly GCF_022539505.1. Taxonomy (NCBI): domain Eukaryota; kingdom Viridiplantae; phylum Streptophyta; class Magnoliopsida; order Poales; family Poaceae; genus Lolium; species Lolium rigidum. The sequence continues at coordinate 244,016,936 of NC_061509.1, read as the reverse complement.
CTCTTTATCAACCGAAGCAATGGCTTCAGTATATGTAGCTGGTTCAATATCATGCTCCACCTGTTCAGAACAACTCAAAGCATAATCAACAATATCACATTCTTGAATTAATCGGGTAGGAGGTGCAATATTTCTCCTAGGGCGGTCAGCAGCAATAGACCGTCCTTGTCGCTGAACAAAAGGTGGTGAGGGTGGAACATCATTATCATCATTGTTGGTTTCAGGAACCACATTTTCATTCTCCTTTGCGTGCTCCACCTGCACGCCAATTCTGTGCTGCTCATCATCAGAAACATCAGGAGAATCAATAGCATCAGAAGTATCGGTAGACGGACTATCATTAAACATAACCGCCTCATTAAAAACGACATTCCTGCTCAACACAATTTTCTTAGTTTCAGGATTCCATAATCTATATGCCTTAACTCCTGAACCATAACCAAGGAAGATGCACTTAACAGCCCTTGGCTCCAACTTTCCATTATCAACATGAGCGTAAGCGATGCAACCAAAAACTCTCAAATCTGAATAATCAGCAGGCGAACCAGACCATACCTCAATTGGAGTTTTCTTATCAAGTGGAACAGAAGGTGACCTGTTGATGAGATAACATGCGGTGGAGGCTGCTTCAGCCCAAAAACATCTATGCATCTTGGCATTAGACAACATGCAGCGAGCCCTCGAAATAATGGTCCTGTTCATGCGTTCAGCCACACCATTCTGTTGAGGGGTGTACCGAATGGTATGATGTCTTACCATCCCATCATTGCTGCAAAACTCATCAAATTCATTTGAACAAAATTCCATACCATTGTCAGTACGGAGTATCTTAACCTTCTTTTCAGTTTGGGTTTCTACCATAACTTTCCACTTCTTAAAGGCATTAAAGACATCAGATTTATGTTTCAGGAAATATGGCCACACTTTCCTTGAGTAATCATCAATAATAGTAAGCATGTAATTAGCACCACCATTAGAAGTTCTACGGGACGGACCCCAAACATCAGCGTGAACATAATCTAAAATGCCTTTGGTGGTATGAACGGAAGCATTAAATTTTACTCTTTTATGCTTACCAAAGATGCAGTGCTCACAGAACTCAAGCTTACCAAAATCGCAGCCATCAATTAGCTCTCTCTTTGTCAATTCTGCCATGCCAAGCTCACTCATATGTCCAAGACGCTTATGCCAAAGGTTAGTCTTACTAGATTCATCAGAACTAACAGCAGAGCAATACCAGGCAAAGTGCTACCTCTAAGAACATATAATTTCGCAGAATTCATATCACCAATCATAATAATGAGAGAACCTGATGATACCTTCAAAAGTTTGTTCCCACCTTTGTACTTGTACCCGTCACGATCAAGGGTACTCAAAGAGATCAAATTCCTCGCCATGGAGGGTATGTGTTTCACTCCTGTCAACGTGCGTGTCATCCCATCATGGGTCTTGATCTGAACAGAACCAATACCAACAATGTTGCACTAGTTGTCATTCCCCACACGCACAAAATCTCCACTCTGCACAGACTCATAAGAACTGAACCAATCTTTGTTACAACAAATATGAAACGAGCATGCAGTATCAAGAATCCATTCATCATCACGTGAAACACATGCAGCCAAGACAGCTAAGCAATCTCCATCAGAACTATCATTACCAGCAACAACAGCAGCCTCACCCTTACCGGTGACAACGGCAGCCTTACCATTACCATCATTATTTTTCGGTTGGTAAGTTCCGTTCCTTTTCTCCTTGTTCTGCGAGCTTCCAACAATCATCAATATTGTGGTTAGATTTCTTACAATACCTGCAGAACTTGTCACGTCCTTTGGACTTTGAGCGACCTCTGTCGCCCTTGCTCTTATCTCTCGTTGTTGTGGTAGTAGTTATCTCGCTGCTCGAGCCTGCCACGGACCTCTAATGCCTCCGCCTTGGAGGACGAACTTTCAGCACTGCACCATAGATTTCATTTTCTCCTTTTGTTGGAGAGCATCATAAACTTCCGCGAGAGTTAGTTTGTCGCGGCTCAATAATATGGTGTCACGAAAATTACCGAAAGAATTAGGCAGCGAGCATAAAAGAAGAAGACCTAAATCCTCATCCTCATACTTAACTTCTATAGACCGCAAATCGAAACAATCTCTTTCCGGGAAGATAGGTGATTCATTACCGAACCTCCCTCTTGCAACTTATGCGAGAACAACTTCATCTTCACGTGCAATCTGCCCGTGAGATCCTTGGACAAACAGATCTCCTCTAGTTTGACCCATAACTCGACGGTGGTTTTCTCCCGCAACACTTCCTGCAGAATATTATTGGACAGATGGAGTTGAATCAACGATAAAGCCTTACGGTCTTTCCGCTTCTCCGCATCGGTCCAGGTATCCTTCGCTTTCCGCCGAAAGCATCGATCGCTTCATCCGGATCCGAAGATTGGGCGAGAATCGCCCTCATCTTCACTTGCCACAAAGCAAATCTCGTGGTGTAGTCCAGCTGCGGTAGATCGAACTTCGGCGACGACATCTCGTAAACCCTAGATCCAAAGAACACGGGCTCTGATACCACTTGTTATAAATCGAGATGCACAATAAACGAAGAACGAAAAGTAAAACACTGCAGGGGACACGAGATTTAACGTGGAAAACCCTTGCAACACACAAGGGAAAAACCACGGGCGCCAGCCAGCAAAACTTCACTATTTCGGTGGTGTTTACAAACGCCGTGGGTGTACAATGATGCGACCAAACCCTAGCGGCGGCTTACAGGGAAAATATATAGACGGTGGCGACGATCCGTACCGCGGGGGGCTTCGCCCCCCGCACCCCCCAGGTGCACCTACTGGGCCTCGGTGTGGGCTAACTTTAGACTCGCTTCGCTCGGCCCAAGCCTACCGGCGATGGGCCTCGCTCCGCTCGTCAGAAGTTAGCCTCTTCTTTGAATTTGGATCACAATATAACAATTGTCATGCTCGGTTGTTGGCTGTACCAGCGGCCTAGGACAAGTCTATTTCGAACTGCCTCTGCCTTTGAATGACATGCCACCGGTATATCTGGCCGGAGTTATATACTGGATGAGTGACCCAAGGTTGGGCCATTGCTACAAGAGGGCCATAGTGCAGTTCGACATTGCGACAAACACGTTTGGTGTCATCCCCTGTCCTTCAAGCATCTCTATTTGGAACAACACAAGTCATTGTCAAGCATTTGTGGTAGAGCTTGAGGGAACATTGTGTGCTGTTCTTGCAGATCCAGTTGCAGAAGAATTAGATATCTGGAAGCTGCTGAAGAATGGTCAATGGGATAGAGCATATAAATTACATCTGAAAGATTGGTCTGGCTATTCCTTGATGAAAAATGTTGTGGTGCCGCTCGCTGTTGATCCGAAGGATGGGAGGATCTTGCTCAACACAGGAAGGGAACTTGGTCTTTATGATCTAGGGAACCGATCCGTTGAAAACTTGTACTCTCTTGATGAGGTTTCTTCCGTCTACGGTGGTGTGAAACGGAATAATTTGGTGAACAACCAGATTTTGTCCCTGGTCCCTATGTTATATGAGGAGAGTCTGGCAAGTTGTCCCCTTGCGTGCAAAGGAAGGTGGTCACGATGAGTGTGTTTTGGAAATGTTCTAGTGTGTCTGAGTTTTTTTTTCTATTCATTTGAGGCAACTTGTCATATTTGCATAATTTTCTGTTTAATTATTTTATGAGTAAAATGGACAGCAGACTAACGTTTATGTGGAGCTCTAACTGTAAGTCTTACCACTCTATAAGCTTATACTCTTTTCCGTCCCAAAAAAGAATACATTAATTCATAGGTCTGTGATCACTCATCCTCAAGGTACAAGAATGCAGATATTATTGTCTTCAATACTGGGCATTGGTGGACACATGACAAAACTTCTCTAGGGTAAGCTTTTATTTCCACAGTCTGATTCAGTAAATTACGCATGCCATGTGTCTGCATTTCAAGTTTTTCTTACTGTTCTGATGTCAAATGTACTACAGGAAAGATTACTATCAGGAAGGCGACCAAGTATACAGTGAGCTGAATGTGCATGATGCCTACGGAGAGCTCTAAACACCTGGGCCAAGTGGGTTGATTCAAATGTGAATCCCAAGAAAACAACTGTCTTTTTCAGAGGCTACACGGCCTCCCACTTCAGGTTTGCACACCCTTACTGTGAACTGCTGTAAAGTCAGGTTGCCATGATGTATCAGTATAAGAGTAACTGATGTTTGGAAATGTCTCCGTGTATTTGTGTTGTGCAGTGGCGGACAATGGAATTCAGGTGGCAGCTGCGACAAGGAGACTGAGCCGATAGCAAACGAGCAGTACGTCATACCATACTCACAGAAGATGAGCATTCTTGAGGAGATGCTCCATAGGATGAAAACACTTGTCGCCTATCTGAACATTACAAGGATTACCGACTACAGGAAGGGACACCCTTCAGTCTATCGCAAGCGGCGCCTGAGCTATACGAGGACTGTAGCCCACTGGTGCCTTCCAAGAGTGCCTGACTCCTGGAACGAGGTCCTCTATGCAAAGATTCTGGTCAAGCAGCATCAAATGCTGCACCAATAAAGGAAAGTGACAAATTGCTTGTTCCTGTACATGAGGTTTGTTGTTGTGGAATGCCAGTCTGTTTAGGATAATAACCAACTGTAGCGGTCAAGGCATATATAGTTGACAAAAGTGATAGGGCAAGGACTTTGGAATCCTTGCATAGAGAAAACTAGGCAGTTTGTCAGATATATCATATCTGACTTTCGATACCATTAGGAAATCTGTATAGGATCATAGGAGTTTATGATGTAAAACTCATGTCCAGCTAGCAGTAATCAGAAACAAATAATAGTGTATACTGCATCGAAAATTCATAATAGCTCTATGTTTTTCATGAATCCTCGTCTTTCGTTTTCTATACAGCTACCTTTGTTTTCACATGAGTATGCTATTTTTTTAAAGAGAAGGCACAAGTGCCCAGCTTTAAATTAATAAAGCCTCCAACGGCCAAGGTTTGTTACAAGGTGCTAACCCGCTTACAACACAACGAACATCAAAAGCACAAGATAAACAAGAAAATAGCTTGTCGATGTCGAAGCCTCCTCGCAAAGCCACCAAAGAAGACGCAACACATGTACGATGGAGCCACCTGCTGCCTTGAGGGCAGTCGTCTTCTGCAACCAAGGTTGGGAGGGCCAGTACCAACAACCATTTCCAATGTCAAAGAGGGATCCCTTCCCTCTCGTCCTGGCTCGAAGGACGCCGAACCGTCGAACATTGGATACGCTCCCCTGAGCAATGGAGAATGCACACCACAAGCCCAACCTGGCCAAAAACCAGACACGCCTCACTGAAGCTGACGAAGCCACCTAGGTTGTACTGCCACCTTCCGAGGGAGCCGCCGCGAAGAATGCAAACAGGGGCTACGATCGTTGATGAAGGAGCAGGTCACCGAGCGCACTCGGGCAACTACCAGCCGCCAAACCACCACCGCTCTCAACCGGCAACCGTTCCCCAAGCGACGCCTCCAAGAAGGAATCGACGCCCAAGGCGCCGACGTCGCCCAATCCAGAGGATTTTGGGTTTTCACCCGGGAACCTGGCCGGGATGGGGAGAACCTGGGACCTCAACAGTGCCTCAAAAGGAAGAACGGCGCCCCAGGACGTCGCCACTGCCATGGTAATCCAGCCAACCAGGGGTTTCCCCCGGTCCCGGTCTCACACCACCGCCCCCCGAACCGTCCCCAGATCCCTCAGGATCCGACTACCAGCTCCGGGGAGAAGAGAGCTAAAGTGAGAGGAAAGAGCTGACCTTCAGATCTGGTGAGAGGCCGCCGGAGCGGCCACCCCGCCACGACCGCCACCCACCACCGCCTTGCCGCCCGAGCGGCCAAGGACGACGGCGCGCACCCACGGACGCCGCTAGCCGCCATAGCCGACTCCGCCTCTCCACCCGAGGCCGCCGCCCCGTCGCCCAAGATGCCCTGCCACAAGAAGCTGCGCCGCCGCTGTCGTCTCCCGCGAGGAAGAAGCCAGTGTCGTCGAGCTCCGCCGCCTGTACCACGAGGAGCCGTCTCGCCGCGGCGCGCCGGCCCGCCGCGCGAGGAGCCGCCGGCTCGTCGCTGCAGATCTCCGCCGCCAAGATGGGAGAGCCCCGCGCCTCCGCCTCGCGAGTGGGATCCCGGGATCCGCCGCCGCCGGCACCGCACGGCCTTTGGCCGGCGGCTAACGCCGGCGGCGGCGGCGGAAGAGGGAGGGGCGAGGAGTTGCTGGGCTAGGGTTGGAATCGCCCGCCCAGTCGCCCGCGGGGAGCGACAGGGACGGGCCGAAGCGTTTTTCGAAAAGATTATGCCAGAGGACCACATGAGTGGAGGTGGCGTTTTGGCTCATAGGAGCAAATGCTCCCATTATACAAAATAATTAAAAAACAATCTTAAAAATGTCAAAAAATTCTGACATAATTTGTTTGGTGTACATCTTGACATTCTTTGTTAGTGCACAAGTTTTTATGGAGAAACAATATTTTATGTGGCGTGTAAAAAAAGACAAAAAAATGTCGTATACGTAGTCGTGTTATAGCATCAAAATTTGTCTTTTTTACAGGAGCCACAATTTTTTTTAGTTTCTTTTGAAAACTTGTGCACGAACATAAAATGTGTAGATGTACATGAAAAATTTTACTTTATAATTTTTTGACACTTCAAAATGTAGATTCACATAGTGGGAGCAAATGCTCCTATGAGCCAAAGTGAATATCCCCACATGAGTATGCTATTGTAGTTACAATTTTTATTCTTTGAGGTATTACTAAGCATTCTTTGAGTTTATGTAAAATAGTAATAATGAAGTGGCCGTTTGGACCTAGGAACATTTGAATCAGATCCGAGTGCCCAATCCTTGTTGCTGTTCATCCTGAATCCCTGATTTGAAAGTCCTATGGAAGCACTTGGCAACCTTGTAAGCTATCACATGAACTTACGGTACCGTCAGTATAGTTAATTGCGAAGCCTGAATATGCTGTTGCACTCTGGTGAGATTTCTCTGGGGATATATAAACTGTCGTTTATTCGTTGGTCATGCTCTGTTTGCATTGTGGACCCGTAGACACCAGCCAAGTGCGCAAGGGAATTTGCTAGTTAGCTACAACTCTTATCAGATATCTCGGTGCTGGGGTACTACTACTTAGAACATCGGTGGAGCTTGATCACAATTTGAGGGGCTAAAATATGTACTCCCTCCTTCCTGAATTGGAAGTCGCATATTTGTCTAGATTCACATGTATTTATACACTAAAACACGTCTATATTCATGCATATCTTGATAAATCTGCGACAAGTAATTTTGGACAGTTGGCGGAGCCAGATTTACTGGAATGGGTGTACAGAGTCCAAGATTACGATGGAACTTTGCTTGTTGGGCTAGCTATATTGGAAGAGAGTTAGGCCAGGTATTGGGTCTACATTTATACACCTTTGTTTAGCTGTGGCTCCGCGCCTGGGGCCATCTTCTAAAACAAAGATGAGTCAAAACGACATCATCACGGCTCAGAATGGCTCTAAGGAAGCTCAGATTAGAGCAGGTCTAACAGATCCCGTAAAAGGGGCAAACCCGTATAATAACTGCCGATTTGAGGGTTTCGCGTCTACCCGGCCGTCTAGCACGCCCCGTAAAAACGGCTCCCGCATCGATTTTTGCTGTTTTCGACTACGGGGCGGGTCGTCGACGCCCCCTACTTGTGCGGGGTGAGAGCGGGGATAGTGGGCGAAACCACTATCCCAATTCCGAAAGCGCGCGCGGATATTTCAGTTGTCCCCATCCATTTTCCCCCGCGCGCCGCCGCAGCCACCCGCGCGCCGCCGCCGGAATCCGTCAGATCCGCGCCCCTCCGCCGTCCGCCGAGCCGCGCCGAGCTGCGCCGACGCCGGCCGCACCTCCGCCGCACCCGGGCCGAAGTTCCGCGTCCCTCCACGCGCGCCGCCGCCGTCCAGCCGTGGTCTTCTCCGCCGTTTGTCGCCGGTGAGTATTCCGCCGCGTTCTTCTTCGTTGCCGCCGGTAAATTGGTCGGATTTCGGGCTGATGTATGGTACCCCGTTGTAGATGGCTTCGGAGGATGTGCACATGGCGGATTTGGAGGCGACGTCGACCGATTGGTCGTCGTCGGATTCCGATGATTCCGACATCGACGAGTTGCTCAACGACGACGAGACGGAGATGATGGTGCTCCTGTTCGGCTTGAAGCAAACGGAGGACCGCTTGAAGCTGCTGGATCAGCGGAAAGGATCCGTGATGGGGCGTATGTGCATTCCGCGGAACCGCGCGCTCGGCCACGAACAGTCGATGCAAGATTATTTTGCCGAGGTACCGACCTATCCTCCCCGCCTCTTCCGTAGACGGTACCGAATGCGTAGGTCTTTGTTCGAGAGAATCGTCAAAGATTGCGAGGCAAATTGCGATTATTTCAAGCAAAGAAGAAATGCTGCCCAAGTCATGGGATTTAGCCCATATCAAAAAATTTCGCCGCCATGAGGGTTATTGCATACGGTATACCAGACAGATTATACCGACGAGTACCTTCGCATTGGTGTGCAAACAACCACGGATTGCGTGCGTATGTTTGCCAAGATGGTGATCAAGTTGTATGGAGAGCAGTATCTCCGAGCTCCAAATGAGGATGATACAAAAAGGCTCATGGAGATCAATGAAAAGAGGGGGTGGCCGGGGATGCTTGGTAGTTTGGATTGCATGCATTGGACATGGAAAAATTGTCCAAAAGCATGGCATGGAATGTATTGTGGCAAAAGCCGAGATGCTACCATTGTTCTTGAAGCTGTGGCCTCTCAAGACTTATGGATTTGGCATGCTTTTTTTGGATTACCGGGGACACTCAACGACATCAACATCTTGAATAGATCCCCTTTGTTTTGCAAGACTAGTTAGGGGTGAATCTCCACCTTGTAACTACAAAGTTATGAACAATGAGTACACCATGGGGTACTATCTCACAGATGGTATTTACCCTAACTATGCAACCCTTGTCAAGTCCATAAAAGAGAAAAAGGACATGGCTTTGACAAGAAAGGAAGCTTGCTTCACCAAAAATCAAGAGGCATGCCGCAAGGATATTGAGAGAGCTTTTGGTGTCTTGCAAGCAAGGTTTGCAATTGTCCGGGGTCCTGCTAGGTTTTGGGACAAGGAAAATCTTGTTGATGTCATGACATGTTGTGTGATTCTTCACAACATGATCATTGAAGATGAAAGCGGTTTGAACTTGCCGTGTTTCTATGACAATGTTGGCACCCGAGTGCAGCCCGAGAGGAACCCTGATCGGATTGAAGCTTTTCTTGCAGCTCATCGAGGCATTGAAAATGCCGAGACTCATCACCAGCTCACCCAAGATTTGATTGATCACCATTGGCAGTTGCATGGCCAATAATTTATTAGATTCATTTCCCATTGTTGTATGTGTGAAACATTCATTTTCTATTGTTGTATGTGTGAAACATTTGTTATTTATTTGTTTAATTCTTGTTGACATTTCCGAAAAACATTATTGTAATAATTATGACGATTATTGTGTGATGTAAAACATTTATTTTATGTGAATATGCAATTTGTCAAAAAACCCTGTTTTGAGGGGTTGACAACTCGGACGAGCTAGCAGACCATTCTGTTTTACGGGGTGGGTATACGGGGTCTGCTAGCTCGTCCGAGTTTTCGGCCGGCGAAAACCCGATACAGGGCCCTCTACACGCGTTATACGGGGCGAAAATATACGGGGCCTGTTAGACTTGCTCTTAGTATTTCTAGTGCAGGCCTTTTATCTACAGACTACAGCGAAATCAACTTCTGCACAATAACTTCTTGGTTGCAGCTACACGGGCTGCCTGGATATCAGGAGGGTTTTTTTTTTAGATAAAGATAAAGTTAGCGCTTATTTCTAAAACTATCTAGTTCACATTCGCCTGCTGGCAAAAGAAAACAGGTAAAAAAATCAAAAGAGTTTAAGTTGTTTCAAAGTAACAAATATAATTAGACAACTCAATACTTCCCACCAGACCATCTAATAAAAACCTTGCAAAGAACCAGATCAAACTGTTAGATTCATGGAGAAAAAAATCATCTTTCAAATATATAGGACCATGATTTTCCAGTGAGATTTAAAAATCCAAAAGGTTAGTCGTTAGAGAGTACGCGAAGTCTTCCCCTATTAATCTGGGGTACCTTCCAATTAGCCTTGGAACAACCGATACGATCCTTCCAATTAACCCGTATATGTGCATGCCCACCTTGATATACGGTATAGGTGCTTACAGTAGTTTGACTACCCATTGTCAAGCTCTACCAGTAATAAAATAGTAAATGCATATAGTAGTCTTATATGTTAAGCTATTGGTGGGATATATCGTTCCCTGAGCATCCACACGAGTAGTTGGTCGATTTTGATAGGGTTTTCTCGTAGCTGAGGCTATACCTGGCCATGGGCAACCCGGCCCGATCGGCCCGGCCCGGCCCGGCCCGAAATTCCCGGGCCAAGCCCGACCCGACCATGCCTCCGGGCCGGGCCTGGGCCTGATTTTTTGGCCCGATGGTCTGCATGGGCCGGGCCTGGGCCATCGTTTTGTGCAATTTAGTGAAGCGGCCCGGCCCGCGGCCCGAGGCCCGACGGGCTTTGTATGTGATGGGCCGGGCCTGGGCCCGTTTTTTCGGCCCGACGGTCGGGCCGGGCCGGGCCTGGGCCGAGATTTTCAGCGTCGGGCCGAGGTCGGCCCGGCCCGAGGCCCGGCCCGGCCCGAGAAATGCTCAGCTATAGCTGAGGCTCAGCTTGATTTCATCTAGGGTTTCAGGGGACTTCGTCGGAATGGTGGAGGCGGCGTCGCGTCGGAATAAGGTTGCTGGAGCTCGATCCCCATCTTGGCTAGGCCACTTGTGGCGGCGCCGGCGAGCTGCTGGTCGGGTATCTTCTCAGATATGCGGATCTGGGGAGGGGTGGTTTCCCTAGGTACGGTCGACTTTTGACCCTGCCGTGGAGTTTGTGACTCTATTCGGGAGTCGGAGGAGTGTTCATGCTGTTGTCTTCCCCTCGGCTGGCCGTGGTGGCGAGGGAGAGGAAGGGATGGCACCACCGTCTTCCCTTTTAGGGTCGTTTGTGTTCTTCTGGTGGTGTGCGGCTGCCGCGTCTTGCACCTTCTTACGGCCGGCCTTGGTGGCGAGGGGAGGAGGCGGTTTGACGTGTCGACGCCTAAACCTTCCTGATGGTGGAGAGTTCTGCTGGTGGTTTGGGTCTACTGCTTGGGGATGTTCGTTTGGAGGTACTGCTTGCTCTTCCCTATCTCCTGCCTGCCTAGAAAAGATTATTAGCTCTCACCTTCCGGGGTGGGCACTCCTTCGGTGTTCAAAGCCCAGTGTGGCAACGGCGGCGGCGGTGATACGATGGTGTTGGAAGATGCGCTGCTTCTGGATCCGGTCTCTGTACTTGGTTGGTGACGACGAGAACGATGGTTTGATTGCGTTTTGGAAGTATGGTGTGAGGTCATTCTTGCAAAAGTCTGGGATCATATTGTACTTTCTTTTATTTTTGGAGTTGTTTCGTTTGTAATCGGTTTCGTCAATGAATTCCATCAGTTGTTATCTAAAAAAAGAACAGCAAATATTGCTCCCCTAGTTTGGATTCTTAAATTGATATATTACGTGTTACAAATTGTAAACCACATGATGCACTCGTCAACTATTTTAGCCTCTGAACATAATTGACATGTTTTACCATGAAAGAAGCAAGAGATAAGCATTGAAATGAGAAACGAGATGAAGGGTTTCAAGGACGAACAATTTGTCTGCTCCTCGTACACTGTAGAATTATGTACGTAGATACACCTATAGAAACCTATATCCAGATATTTTTCTAATTCGTGCACTTTAGCTAGTACCATTCACCGAGAAATTGAAAAGAAGTACTAAAATAGACATGGAAACATATAAACCAACTACAATACATGAAAGGACAAACATGGCTATATGTTATTATTTTTATTTTGTTATATTTGGATGGAATTTAGTTCAAAAAAGTATTACTAAGATTGTCTCAAACTAAACTGGTAAAATACATATAATTTTCTCGAAAAATGGAGTTTCACTAAAGCATAAACACTCCATTAAGGCTAATGTACATTAGGAAGTGCATAAAAAGAATATGATATGGTATTTTCGAAGGTTGTATCATGGAAGTGCAACACATAATTCAAATTATTAGTAAAAATTGTAATTCCGAAGGTTGTGTCATGGAGAGCTGGCATTCGTTCCATGACCAATGATTTGTAAATAAAAATGTTTAGTATAAACATCTGAGGATTGTTGTCTTGAAAATAATCTTTAAGCTACTCATTTCAGACAATTTTCATAGTCGTGCACTTTTAGATATGACGGTGGCGGTGAAGGCATGAGATCGACGATGAAGTCACATCTTCTTTCCCGAGGAATGCCACTGCGGCTTGTCGAGTAGCTAGTCTGTCACACTCTCATTAAATTTCTCAAAAAAATATCGTTGTTGGAATTTGGAGATCGCCTCCCAAGCTTCGATTTGCTATATCGCAGAAGTTTAAGCCACGTTTTAACGCAAAAATATTGATATTTCTAATATTATTGATTTGATACTGTAGATACATATATTTTTTCTTACATGCAATGTATTTTGAGGATGAGGGAGTAGCAATCTTTGAATCACGTTTGAATGTCTAGTCATCTAGTGATTGTTGTTGTGCGTCATATATTATATATAGTATATGCAAGCTAATGACAATCATTTCCTTGGCACATGAGTACTAGTCTAAATTTTAAAGCCTAAATGTGGTGTAGCATTCTGATGATATTTCTTGGGGATATGTAAACTGTTTCTTTCATTGGCCATGTTCTGTTTGAATCATGGACCAGCAGGCCGGCACGAGGCTAGTCAGGAAGTTACAACTCTTGTCAGATATCTCTGCGCTAGGTACTGAAAACACTAAGGTTAAATTCAACATACCGAATTAGTGCTCCTGTTACCGACCTACAGAGGTGTGGAATATACTGTAGATCCTACCAATTGGACCTGTAATAGTCTCCCAAAAATTTACACATGCATCAACGGAATCACACTATTTCTCGATACGGTGGTTCTGTGTCAATTTGGGCACTGCAACAGCATGTTTATGCACTGAAGCTCCTTTATTTGGCCATGCTTACGTTAACCGAGCTTTGAACGACATGTGTGCTAGCTTGCACTGCACATGCACGCCGACACAAGATGCGTCTGAATCATCACCCAACCATCTGAATCATCTCATGGTCCATCTGGCTGTGGAGTCCATCTGCAATCCCTTGCCCGTAGCCGGTCCCTTTTGTACTGATGAATAAATCGACAACCCTAACTTATTCCTCTTCACATCAGTCTCTATACATAAGGGAAAATGATGTCTATCAGGCGGAGGCTCCGCGCGCGCGTGGCCGTCCGACGGAATCACGCCATCCCCGTCGGCTTGCTCGGCCAGGCAGCTGACGCACTTCGAAGCCGCGCCTTCCAACTCTGTCCCCGCCACCAAGCATCGAGTACACCAACTCTAGTTACGCGTCGCCGGACCAACATGGGGCGGTTTCTCCAGATCACCGGCCGCGCTGTCGAGGTAGGTGGGACGGCTCCGCTTATGCGAGTGCGACATGGACTCCAACTCCGTATGGTGGCCAAGCTCACAAACGCCAGCCATAGTAGCCATGGCCAATGCCTCCACCAGAAGCTCCATGTCCGCGGTCCGCCTCGCCAAGTCCATCTAGCGCATGCCGGAGATGAACCAGCCACCCGCGTGGCTGCTCGCGTGCGGCTTCAAGCGTGTCCAAGGTCGCCGCCATGGATGGGGTACCCCACCTTAAGTTTACCCATGTTGTTACGAAGTCAGTGATGATGCTGCGAATTCAGATGGGTGGTGCTACAAATGGTCAACGGTTGTGCTACAAAAATGGTGGTTGTGTGTGCTACCAACGGCGGCCGCCGGTGCTACAAATAGTGGTTGCATGTGCTACCAATGGCGGCCAGCAGTGCTACAAATAGCGGTTGCTTGTGCTGCAAGGAGCCCAAGGAGTAAGTGGTGGTCCTGCTAATGGTGGGCCGCTGAGCTGCAAAGGAAGGCATATGCTGTTGTAAATAGTCAAGGACGGTGCTGCAAACTGCCAGGTGCGGTAATGCAAAAGGTCAGCGACGGTGCTATAAATGATCACCAACGGTGCTACCACCAGTGTGCTGCAAGAAGAAAGTGACAGTGCGTCAACCGGAGTTGCAATGCTGCCAGCGGTGCGCCAGCGAGAACTAGTTCACGATGCTACAATTGTATATTTTTTGAGCTACAAATGTTATGTGGTTCAGCTACTTTAAATCTATTGCTACGAGATCTCCGACGTGTCTTCGGCTTGTCTCCGATGAGTCTCCGGCGAGTCTCCAACGAAGTCTCCAGCGAGTCTCCAGCGAATTCTCCGGTGAGGTCTGTCTCCAGCGAGTCTTTTTTTTAAATTATTTCTAGGCGAACCGTTTTTTTTTGCTTCAATGAAGAAAAAGTGGGTGTTTTTTTTGCCGCGAGGAAGCCCAAGTCAGATATTTTGTTAAAAATGGACACGTGTCACACAAGGAAGCAGCAGGCTAGAAAGTTTTGAGCCTCCGAAGGATTATCATCACTCAGATCTGAAGGGGGAGTAATTTTTGCTCACCTGGCTGTTCGGCTGGTGCGGGGGCATCGCAAACCCAATTGACTAGGTCGGGTTAGCTGGGCCATGGCCCATCGAGTCAGGTATGATTCTATTACATTTTCTGTTTCTCTTGTATTAACATTTTTCTTTTTAAAAATCAAACTATTTTTCAAAAAACATTATTTGTGATTTTTTCCAAAATATGAACATTTTGAACGGTTTCAATTTTTAAACATTTTTTAAAACTACTACTTTTTTTAATATGAACCATATTCATATTAGAACATTTTTTAAATTTCAATATTTTTAGATTTGAATATTTAATTTTGAACAAATTTAATATTGGAACAATTTTTTGAAGTGAATATTTTTCAAATTTGAACATTTATGAGATTGAATAATTTTTTGAAAAATGCAAATAATTTTAAATGAATTATTTTTAAAATTTGAGCATTTTTCAAGATTGAACATTTTTTTAGATTGAACATTTTTTGATTTTTTTAATTTGAACATTTTTTGATTTTTTTAATTTGAACATTTTTAGACTTTGAACATTTTCTTGATTGAGAATTTTTGGAATTTAAATATTTTCAAATTTGAACATTTTTTTATATATGAACATTTCTCATTTCTCCATTTAAAATTTTTATATTTAAAATATTGTTAAATTTAAACTTTTTCGAATGCACAATTTTGAAATAAGATTTTTGAAAAAAAATATTAAGACAAAAATAAACATAAAAGAAAATAAAAAGAAACATAAAAGAAAAGAAAACAGAAAATAGAAAAAGAAAACAACAAAACAAAAAACACGAAATGGTCGGCATATAGTGTCAACCGATCTGAACAGTAGTTTTTAGATGATAACAAAAAAACACCGGTCACGTTTGGATTTACGGATCTCCATTAGTTCTTATATCTGAAGAAGTTTTCACCTCTACAAAAAAGAAAGAAATTCACCGATGTAAATCTCCATTCTGAAAACTTCTCTACCCGTGACAGCCGTCCTCTTCACGGACTAGATTTAATGATATTTATTTGAAATGAAGGCAGGATCTTTGTTTTATCCATTAATTAAGAAAACGTGTCCAGTTAATTAGCAAAAAAATAGACGAACCCCAATAGAACATCTCGAAACACCACTCATGAAGAACTGACAACCCTTCTAATGGTAAGGGGTGGAGCTAGGGTAAGAGTTGGGGTTATGGCACCCCTATGCTTTAAAATTTAATGAAAGACCTCTAACAATATATGAGGATTGATCCTTAAATTTTATACGTATTGCCTTTATGCCCCCCTCCAACCACGCCGAATAGCCGCGAAGAGCCACCATGGATAACATCCGTATCGAGACTGCCCGAGCGATGTTGTATTTGCGTCCAACGCGATAACTCCCCTGCCACCTTCTTCTAAATTCTTCGTGTTGAATATTTTTCGAAACGGTGAAAAATATTGTCAAGGTTTAGAGGAACAATGAAATGAAAAAAATAAGGAAAGCTAGAACTACTCTTACGATATGATGTCACCGAAGTGCTTGACACCGGCTTGGCTTGGAGCCAATTTGCGGCATCTGTTTTCTTTATCTTAGCAATCATAACCTATGGTGTGATATCATGCCACGGAATATTCATATGTTGACTTTCCTTGTTGGCTTGCCCGAGATATTGCTTTGATCCACTACCCTTTGAAGCTTTCCACCGATAATTGGGCCATGTCGGAAATCTGTGAGGAAGCATTGGAAACAGCTTTATCATTCCCCATGCGTGAATCACGGTACCATCTTGCGATTAATGTGTAGAGACCGTGGATTGGCCATCCGCTCCCCTCTTGGTGAGATGATCGAGTGCACTCTATTTTGGACGTCACGACAACCGAAGAAGAATGTATATTTTGGCGGCGTTCTAACTTTCCAAATTGTGTGTTACATGCATGCATGCTTGTGCTTACGTCATAAGATATTTGTGCATGTAGATACGAACTTTGCACACCGACATCCCAATTTTGCATGATTTTATGAATCATATATATTTGGGAAATTTTTGGTCGATGAATAACTTGGCTATAAAAACCACCTTGGGCGGTATATTATATGTGTACCCATAAAAGTGTGGCGATCAAAATGGTCATCGCAAAGTGTGTGAAAAATGTTGGTAAAATATCGAGCCTATAGAACTTTCGGCCCATGGGGCGTATAACTTGTGGCAATGAACGAAACAGCTGGAGGCATCTATACTCCTCAATCTTATTGCCTGTAGTACATGGATAGCATACAACGTTGTTAGCTAAAAATACCACGAGATCGAGATCATCTGTTTGCTCGTCAAGTGATGCCACCAACCCAGGAAAATGCAGCATTATGTTTGGGAATTCATGTCCAGTGGAGAGTCGTCATGAGGTTAAGGCAGTGCTAGAGGTGACACAGGAGTCTTTTGAAGCAAAATATCTTGGCTTGCCAACGCCAGAAGGTAGGATGGTTGCGGGTAAATTTCAGAGTTTGCAAGCCAAGCTTGCCAAATGTCTTGTTGAGTGGGACGATAATCATAAATCACAGGCAGCCAAGGAGATCCTCATCAAAGCCATAGCTCAGGCAATACCGGTCTATGTCATGAGCGTGTTTAAATTACCTTATGGACTGTGTGATGAGCTTACAAAGATGATACGCAGGTACTGGTGGGGGGCTGAAAATGGCAAACGTGAGACGCACTGGCTCGCGTGGGACATTATGCTTCGGCCAAAGAACTATGGAGGCATTGGATTTAGGGATATGCGATTGTTCAATCAGGCTCTGCTAGCGCGGAAAGCCTGGAGGCTACTTCAATTCCCAGATTCTTTATGTGCCCAACTGTTAAAAGCAAAATATTATCCTAATGGTTTCCTAACTGACACGGTTTTTACAGGTAATGGATCATCCACATGGCAAGCAATCGAACACGGATTGAAATTGCTGAAAATAGGTGTCATATGGCGTGTGGGGACAGGGACGTCGATCAGAGCATGGCGCGACCCTTGGATTCCTAGGGAGGCTTGCCACACACCTAGATCAAATCAGGGGCGATGCAGGTTCCGCTGGGTCTCAGACTTTATCTTACCAGACGGAACTTGGCATATACTACGTCTCCAACAATACTTCTGTCCGGACGACGTGGCGGACATCCTCAAGATTCAGACTTCAAGGCGTAACGAGGAGGACTTCATTGCTTGGTTCCCTGAAAAACGAGGTACTTTTACTGTAAAAAGCGCTTATCGACTTGGGCTGACTAACCTTATGCAGGAGCATGATCGAGGTGCCACCAGTTCCAGGCCTGATGGCGAACGGCCTGGATGGAAACTCATATGGGATTGCCCAGTACCTCCAAAAGTGAAATTACTAGCATGGAAGATCTGCTGCAATGCCATAGCAACCCAAGTGAATATGCAACGCAGAGGAATGGCAACTACAAGCATATGCCAAATATGTGGTGCAGAACCTGAAGATACATACCATGTCTTTAATAGATGCCCCCATGCACGGAGTCTCTGGCTGGCAATGAGGGAGGTATGGGAGCTTCCATCTGTTGATCTGATTAAACATACAGGGAAGGAATGGCTCCTAAGCCTGATGCATGATATACCCCTCAACCAGCGAGCTATGACACTGATGGTCTTATGGCGAATCTGGCACGGGCACAATGAGATCACACACGATAAGCCCTGTCCTCCGATTGAAGGGTCGCGGCGTTTCTTAATTAGTTACCTGAATTCACTTCTCATAAACAAACAGTGGCCTGAAGCAGCAGTGGAGAAGGGCAAAATGATTGTTGATACCGCTCAAGGTTTTAAGAAAGCTAATACGAAGACCGACGGGCGCCAGAAGGTGAGGAAACGTTGGACTCCTCCAGACTTTGGTACTGTAAAGTTAAATGTAGATGGGGCATTCGGTAAAGATGGTGCTGCTGGTATTGGCATGGCCGTGCGAGATTACAAAGGAGAGTTGATAGTGGCCGCTTGCAGGGAGGTGACGAACTGTAGAGATGCTACTGATTCAGAACTTATGGCGATAGAAGAAGGGCTGAAGCTTGCCTATACTTGGACAACGCAGGGCATTAGTGTTGAAACTGATTGCCTGGAAGCAATGGAGCTGATCAAGGAAAGCACGCCGAATACGTCTATTTATGCGTTTAGAATAAGTGTCATTCGTGATCTTCTTAGGGAAAGAGTGTCTTCTTTAGTAAAAATCAGTAGAGATTGTAATAATGTTTGTCATGAACTTGCCAAAATGGGTAGAACCATGCGGCTGTCTCAGGTCTGGCTAGGGAACTATCCATCTGGGATATCCCAAGCTATGGAGCAAGATTGTAACTTTATGATCAATTAATGGAAATCTCTTTCCCCGCAAAAAAAAGTGATGCCACCAACGACATGGGCTACACGCTTGCATGTACGGATGCTAGCTACACACTTACTTGTGACAGTGCGCCTCATCTAGTCACCTGATCCCCCGAGTGTCCAGCTAGCTTAGAGATACGACACCATTTCTCAGAATACGTTTCTTATCCATCTTGTGTATACGAGACAAATCTCAACTGCCTGAAGATATATAGAGGAGTACACTGTACACAACACCAGTTGTACCGCAGGCACATCAGCACAGGGCATGCGAGAGACGAGAGGAGAGCGAGAACAAACCAGCCCCACATCAGATCACGCCATCCGCTCCGCCCCCCGCCCCTCTCACCAATCTGTAGATGTCTGCAGCCCATCGATCTCTAAAAGTTGAAGCCAAGTGAAACTGCACCAGCCCTGCATTAGCCTACTTTTCATCTTTCTCCTCCCCTCATCCATAAATATATGTGTTGATCCATGAGGTGAGGTGAGGGAGCTAGGAACCACACATCAATTCTCTACCTAGCCATGGCCGATTCGAATGGTCCATGCTGGTTTTCGGACACCACCGATGACTCAAGCGACGACGAACCCCAGACTAACGAGTATGGTTGGTATCTAGGCGGGAAAGACTGGCCTTTGGGCCTTTGGGGAGAAACATGAGCGATCGGTCAGACGACGACATCGCAGAAGACTACCAAGAGGACGATGAGGAGGACGAATACGAGG
Organism: Lolium rigidum; assembly: GCF_022539505.1. Classification (NCBI taxonomy): domain Eukaryota; kingdom Viridiplantae; phylum Streptophyta; class Magnoliopsida; order Poales; family Poaceae; genus Lolium; species Lolium rigidum. The sequence goes on along the minus strand of NC_061509.1, from coordinate 243,997,134 downwards.
AGGCGGAAGAGGCCGAAGAGGAGGATGAGGAGCTGGAGGAGGACGAAGAGGAGGATGAGGAGGAGCTGGATGACGACGACGAAGAGGAGGATGGGGAGCCGGATAACGACGACGAACACAACGAACATGACGACGAGGAGGAGAAGCCAAAGAACATTCAGAACAAGCGTGCCAACGACATCGATGGTGAGGAAGGGCAGTCCAAGAAGAAGAAGTAGCGGGCGCATATTGAGCGCGCTCTCGATCGACTAGTAAGCTCGTTTTAAAATTTCAATGTATCTAGTATTCTATTTAATCGCAAACGGTTATTGTAATCATAATAGCGTGTGATGAAGAGAATAAATTGTTTTTGATGTTGGGACAATAACTTCTCGGTTTATCATTGCTTTTCTCCATAATACAGAATATAACTTGGTGCGAGATATGATGAAACCACTACGGGAGAGATAGAGTATGCCGACGGCCGCCAGCCGTCGGCACAGCCTAGAAGGCCGTCGGCACATGCTATGCCGACGGTGACCGTCGGCGTACCGTCGTCGGCACAGTTTTGGTCGGGGACTGCCCAATCACCGTCAGCACAGACTCGAGCCAGCTACACCACACGACCAGGAGGCCTTGTAACTCGTGCTATGCAAGAAACCCACCCGCATACTGCGAACATACAGCGTGAGAGGTCCGGGCCGCCGCCCTAAGATGCTAGCCAGATAAATACTCAGATCACGTCGGCCGGGATGATAAACTCGCTACCCTTCCAGCACCAGCACGCCACACATGCCTTTCTAGGCCACGATGACACCTCATACAATTGTGGTTGAAAATCCATTCAAGGCCTCCACCTCGGTGCAGGTCCACTATCCGAAGACGCCTCACCGGCATCTATTCCCCTCGACCACAAAGCAACCCTGCACAGCTGCCGCAAACTTGCCGCGCCACAAGTTTAAGGACTCCAAGGCGACACATTCAAGAAGGTAGCGGCGTAGCTATCGCCGTCGCCCGCTCCAAAGAGTTTGGGTTTTCACCCGGAGATCACATTTAACTCGTGGTGGCCTTCAAGAAGGAATACAGCTCCCGAGGCCATAGAAATCATCGGCACCAACCAGAGCCGGTGCAAATCTTTCGCTTGGAGTAACATCTCCACCGCCAGGCCATGCAAGGAAACCCGGAGAACATGAGCGCGACCATCTTAGAAGAGACCTTGCCACTTGACTGCTAGACACATCAGACAAGAAACTCCGGACCACGCAATACGCATATTGGTCCGGGCAGAGAGGCCTCTGAAAAAAGTCAGTGTAAAGTGCGGATTTATGGATAAAAAAATAGGATAAAGTGTGGATTTACGGATCATAATTAGGGCTTGTAACTGAAATTCTCACCTCTAAAAAAAGAAATTTGTTATGGGGAAATCACTGTGCTGAAGATTTGTTACTTGTAGCGGGCTAGCGGCCAATGCCCAACATTTCACCGCTAGCTCTTCACAACTAGAGTAACTAACATGGATTACTCATTGCTTACCATATAGGTCAGCCGTGGTCGACAAAAGCTTGAAGCACAAGTTCTTGTATAAAATATTCGTTTCACACGACGGCCGTAACTGTTTCCGGTTTAAGTTACGACCGGTAGTGTTTAACTTATTGAATGTTTTTTTCAAACGGTGGAAAAAAGATTTGTCTAGGTTCAAAGGCAAAGATGAAAGGAAAAGGGAATCTACAAATACTCTTCCGGCATGGTGTTGCCCAAGTGCTTATCACCGGCTCGGCTTGGACACAGTTTGTAGCCTTGGTTTTCTTTTTCTTAGACATCATATTCTAGGGCGTGATGACACGCCACGAAATACTTTTCTTTGTCGGTTTGCTCAAGATGTTGGTTTTATCCCCCCCCCCCCCCTTGAAGTTTTCTAGCACTAGTTGGCGTGCCGGAGGTGCGTGAGGCAACCCTACATATCACTCCCCATACGCGAACTGCTTAACGGGTGTTGCAACATATGATGCAAGAGCTATCCAACACCCACTTGCATAATGTACAGAGACCGCAGTTTGGCCTTCACCATCTAGGTGATGAGTTTGTCGGTTTGCTCGAGATATTGCTTTTATCCCCCTTGAAGTTTTCTGGCACTAGCTGGCGTGTTGGAGGTGCGTGAGGAAACCCTAGATATCACTCCCCATACGCGAACCGCTAAACGGTGTTGCAACATATGATGCAAGCGCTATCCAACACCCACTTGCGTAATGTACGGAGACCGCGGTTTGGCCTTCACCATCTAGGTCATGAGTTTGTTGGCGCTCCCTTTTACACCATACGACAAAACCGAAGAAGAATGTACCCTTTGGCGGTGTTGTAACCTTCCAAAAGGTGCGTTACATGTTTGTCGGTGCTTACCTCCTAAGGTATTTGTACATGTAGATACCAATTTTGCACGCCATCATTCCAATTTTGCACGATTTTACGAATCTTATATAATATGGACATGTTCGGTTGATGAATAACTTCACCACAGTATTTTTTTTTAATTAAGGGCATAGCTCTAGCTTTGATTAAAGCCACACAATTATATCATCACTACTTCACTACAGTAAGTTTGTGCGGCATATGATATGTGGCCCAAAAAAGTGTGGGGAACAAAATGCCCATCCAAATGTGGCAAATGTTGGTAAAATATTATAGAGCCCGGAACTTACAGGCTACGGCCCAGGGGGCGTATAAGCGACGCGCAGAATATACTGCTGATCTGGGGCGAAGCTTATATCCAGTCCGTTGCATTCACCTAGTGATCCGAGCCTCCCGTTGACCAGACAGAGCTCACATGCGCGTATAGATCAAGTATCTGGTGTATATCCCGATTTCTGCGGTACCGTATTCGTCGGGGAAGATCCCCGCCGTGGGCCCCGTCCGTATGTCCACGTACGCGTCGTCACTCTCCCCACCCCCCCACCCACAACTCGTCCCTGTCAGTTCCTGACTCCCCTCCTTTCTCATCGCGCCTGTAACCGAATACGAGTTTTGCGCAGTCTCTCTGTCCGATTGCGGTTCAAATTTGAACTGGTATCTATGTCCTCCTGGAGGCTGACATCGCACATGTGTGGGGCCGACCGTATCTCGTAGGCGTGGATCACGCCGCGTATCCATACTGCGCAAAACTCGTATTCGCGAAAATGGCCGGTCAAAGGTTGCAGAAGGTGGGCCCGCTACGCGAATCTTACAGCTGCGCGGACGGCTCGTGATATCACACACGCCCCATATCAGCTTTCGAACAGCATTTTCGGCGTATAAGTTGTGGCAATGAACGAAACAGAAGACGTCTACACTCTTTGAACTTATTATTGTCCGTACACGTGGACATCGATATACAACACACAACATTTTTTAGATAAAAATGCCACGAGATCGAGATCGATTATTATTGTCATCCGTATGTATCCTCGTCAAGTGATGCCACCAACAGCATCGGCTACGCTTGCACGTATAGGATATGTCATATGTCTGCAGCACGTACGTACAGAATAACTTGTGACAGGTGCCAGTTAACTGATCCCCAGATCGAGTCTCCAGCTCAGCTAGGAGAAGAATCCTACAGAAAAGCTACGGCCACCAGCTAGCTTAGAGATACAACTCCATTTCTGAATGTGGGTTCGTCGGCATTTTGTGTATAAGAGACAAATCTTTACCTGCCTGTCGATGGAGTACACTGTACACAACATGAGCACATGTCGTATTGCATCGCATGCCATGCGAGAGAGACGAGAACCACCTGGCAGCTCACGCCATCCGCTCCGCCTCGTCGATCTCGTGGAGGGAAACTGCACCGATCTGATGCACTGCACTGCACTGCACTAGCCTACTCCTCCTCCCTTCTCTTTTCCATAAATAAGCTTGCACTCTCCCCAAATCTCAAGTAGCCATCAGTCCGGCGATGTGGAGGCCGCAGGCGCAGGCGCTGGTCCTCTTCTCAGATGATCCGCCCACTGCACCCCAGCCGCTGCCGCCGACAGAGGCGCAAGTAGAGGGGGAGGTGGATGAGGAGAAGTTGGGGGAGCTGCGCTGCCCAAACCCAAATATGGATCTCGTGGTCGAGCCCTCCTGGCTGGCGTTGGCGTTACCGTTGCAGCCGCAGGTACATTCTTCTCAGTAGGTACTAGGTAGATAGATAGAGTACTGTTAATTTTCGTTGCACCAGCCGACCACGTCTTGTTCTCTCAATCTATGGCAGGGCGGCAACGTGATGGCACGCAGCAGCGAGAACTCCCCTGATGGTGGTGGCGCACAACGTCAGGGCGCAGTGGATGCCCACGGGAGGTACTTACGTGATTCATTGCAATCTAGCTTAGCCAAAGCTTGGCATGTTCGATTAGCACCTAGGCTATGGCTAGTTTGCCGTGGGCCCTTTATCTGTTCGATTAGTGTGTGTTGCATCCTAGCGTGTGGAAGACGTCATTTTTCGCATCTTGCTCATCTCTAACCAAAAGCCAAGTGTAAACTTGCTCGTCTCTAACCAAAAGCCAAGTGTAAACTGATTATATGCTTGTTATCCTACACTGTAGCCTCGAGAATGCAGAAAGCAACAGATCTGGGTGGCTGGTCAGCGACGCTGGAGAACATGCTATCAACGGAGTCATGCCGGCAGTACCATTGGAGCCAACGGCGTCCCTGAACATGAATGAAGGGATCAAGAGCGACGGCCCCAAGAAGCGGCGTGGCCCGCTGGTGCGGCTGGAGGGCTCCGGGTGCAGCCGCAAGAACGGGCGCGGGTGGCGCTGCTCTAAGCCCACAATGTACGGCTACTCCCTCTGCCCGCACCACGTCAGCAAGGCCTGCCAGCCTCGTGGCGCACCTAAGCTCGGCCGCACCGAGCACATCAACAACAGCAAGAGCGTCTCGCCATCGGCCTTAGCCATGGTGGCCGCAACACCATCTGGCGCCATCGAGCCTGTGGCAAATATAACCGCAGAGTCCTCCGGCGATCGATCAGACAAGTCCATAGAACCTTATGGTTTGATCATGTAGACAAATTTGTTGGTGGCGACCAGCTGGATTCTGTTGAAATAATGGACCATTACCCGTTTCGCTCAATTCTCCAATAAATTCCTCTTCGATGTATGTGATTAATAACAAAAGTCCGTGGGATATTTATTAGATTCTGGTTATTGATTGATATCCTCGCTGCTTCGATTACACACAATCATCGATCACCGTTATACCACCTGATTGAGGAATTGTTCACTAGGGCCTTTCTAAATACGTTGTATCTTATCGCGTTATCCTATACAGTAGAGTATTTTAGTAAATAAATATTGCATTGTTTCTAAGGGTTCTATTTTAATTTAATGATTTTAAGACCATGCATACATATGATTGATCTAGATATTTTTTTTCTAATAAACTTGCATTGTGAAAGGCTAGAGCATCGGGGCAACTAGTTTTGTAACGCAGATATATATATATCTCATCATTTGTCAAGTTCTGCTAGTGTCCAAGCTTGACACTAGATGCATCTTCCATCAGCAACCAGGATGAGCAATTATTACGAGTAGGAGTACAAACAATACGTCCATCAAATGATCACCAACACAAAGCAGAGTCAGAGATTTGATAAACCCCTGATAGGAGTGGACACGATTACTTGAGGACGTCATTTTTTCATCAATAGAAGCAACAGGAGCACTTGGACCTGACCTGGAGGGCCTGGAGGCCCAAAAGAGACCAGGTGGCGCACCGAGCTGGGTGGCACCACCTGCCCTCTTTTCACCGTCGATCGTCCGATTCGCTTATTCTTTCGCGAGTCGACTTCTTTGGACCTAAAAACCGCTATATATGACCCCGAGGGTTCTCGGGAGGAGAACGCCGCAAAAAACACAGAAACATGAAAACGGAGGCTGCAGCAGCAAAGATTGGAGGGGGGAACACCGCCGTCGCTGCCGCCGGAGGGATCTCCACCTTCTCCAACGTCTTCCTCATCAACACCCGATATATATAGGTGTAGCATGGACGCATGGAGAACATGCCATCTGGGAAGGGACCTTGCCACTAACCGCCAGACACATCAGACTGCAAAAATCCGGATAACGCAATACACATATTGATCCGCGTGGAGAGGCCTCTGAAAAAAGTCAGGCTAAAGTGAGCATTTATGGATCACGATTATTGTAACCGAGGAAATTGTCACATTTCACCGCTAGCTCTTCATAACTCGAGTAACTAACATGGATTGCTCATTTCTTACCATATAGGTCAGCCTGGTTGACGAAAGCTCGAAGCACAAGTTCTTGTATAAAATATTCGTTTCACACGACAATTGTTACTGTTTCCGGTTTTAAGTTACCACCAGTTGTGGTTACTGTTTAACTTGTTGAATATTTTTTTTAAACGGTGGAAAAATATTTGTCTAAGTTGAAAGGCAAAAGTGAAAGAAAAAAAAAGAAAGCTACAACTATTCTTCCGGCATGATGTTACCCAAGTGCTTAGCACCGGCTCGACTTGGACATAGTTTGTGGCTTTGGTTTTCTTTTTCTTAGATATAATATTCTAGGGCGTGATGACATGCCACGAAATAATCGTATGTTGACTTTCCTTTGTCGGTTTGCTCGAGATATTGCTTGTGTCCCCCTCCCCCAGCTGGCATGTCAGCGGTGCCTAAGGCAACCCTAGATATCACTCCCCATACGCAAACCGCTAATAGGTGCTGCAACATATGATGCAAGCGCTGCCCAACACCCACTTGCATAATGTACGGAGACCGCGATTTGGCCTTCACCATCTAGGTGATGAGTTTGTCCGTGCTCCCTTTTCCATCATACGATAAAACTGAAGAATAATGTACCCTTTGTCGGTGTTGTAACCTTCCAAAAGGTGCGTTTCATGCATGTTTGTCGATGCTTACCTCCTAATGTATTTGTACACGTAGGTACCAACTTTCCACGTCAACATTCCAATTTTGCAAGATTTTACGAATCTTATATATTATGGACATGTTCGGTTGATGAATAACTTCACTACAGTAACTTTTTTATATCAAAATAAGGGCATAGTCCTAGCTTTTATTAAAGCGACAAAATTATATCATGACTACTTCACTATAGTAACTTTGCACGGCATATGATATGTGGCCCAAAAAAGTGTGGGGAACAAAATGGCCATCCAAATGTGGCAAATGTTGGTCAAATATAGAGCCCGGAACTTTTGAGCTACGGCCCATGGGGCGTATAAGTTGTGGCAACGAACGAAACAGCAGAAGACGTCTACACTCTTTGCCCTTATTGTCCGTACACGTGGACAACAATATATAGCACACAACAGTTTTAGATAAAAATTCCACGATATCGAGATATCTTATTATTGCCATCCGTGTGTTTCCTCGTCAAGTGATGCCACCAACAGAATCGGCTACGCTTGCACGTATAGGATGTCATATGTCTTGTGACAGTGCTTCTCATCTAGTCACCTGATCCCCCAGATCGAGTCTCCAGCTCAGCTACGAGAAGAATCCTACAAAAAAGCTACGGCCAGTAGCTAGCTGAGAGATACACAACTCCATTTCTACATGTAGGTTAGTGGGCATTTTCTGTATACGAGACAAATCTTACCTGCCCGTGGATGGAGTACACTGTACACAACAGAACCACCTGGCAGCTCACGCCATCCGCTCCGCATCATCGATCTCGTGGAGGGAAACTGCACCAATCTGATGTACTGCACTGCACTAGCCTCTCTTTCCCATAAATAAGTTTGCACCCTCCACAAATCTCCAGTAGCCATCAGTCCGGCGATGAGGATCCGTAGGAGGCCGCAGGCGGAGGTGGAGGCGGCGCAGGCGCTGATCCTCTTCTCAGATGATCCGCCCACTGCACCCCAGCCGCTGCCGCCGACAGAGGCGCAAAAAGAGGGGGAGGTGGAAGAGGAGAAGTTGGGGGAGTTGCCCTGCCCAAGCCCAAATATGGATCTCGGGGACGACCCCTCCTCACTACGGGAAAATCAGGCGCTGCCGTGCAGCCCAGCTTTGCCGTGAGCTGCTGCACGGCAAAGATTTCTTTGCCGTGCGTAGCAAGAAGAGCCCACGGCAAAGCAAAAATGCACGGCAAAGAATTAGAGCAGCGCACGGCAAAGAAACATAGCACGGCAAAGAAAGATATGGCGCACGGCAAAGTAGTTCCTCACGGCAAAGAATGGGAGCAGCGCACGGCAAAGATTTTAAGACGGCAAAGTCCCTGCAAGCCGCACGGCAAAGAAACAGCGCACGGCAAAGGAAAAAATGCACTGCCGTGCCCGCCCCTTTGCCGTGCAGACAGACCAGTTGCACGGCAAAGGGTCGCGCTTCTCCCTTTGCCGTGCGCCAATATACATTTTATTTGTTTTTCTAACTATTTTATTTCATCTACTACTTATATTTATTTTGTTAATTAGTTTTTCTTTTTGATGACTATTTATTACACTATGTGAAATACAAAATTAGTCTCCATGCTCATCCCCCACATATATCAGGGTTCCGGTGCTCCGGCGGCCGTCCCCCTCCTTCCCCCCCAAAACAGCGGGACGGCGGGTCTACCCCCTAGATTTCTCCGCGCGAGGTTCCACGAATATACCTTTTCATAGGTTTAGGTTTGTTTAGTCCATGGACATATGGAAAACCATGTGGGGCACCCTTTGGCACGATCTAGCCCCCGATATACCCGCGGAGGGACACTTCACCGTACACGTCCGGGAATCCGTTAAGTGTTATCGCCCGAAGTTGAGGAATGTCAGACCGGGGATCCATGCCATGCACCATTTGGTGAATTACACCTAGCATCACACTTTGACACATAGAATAGGTCCACATGCAAGGTTTGGTGGGGTTCCGGTGCTCCGGCGGTCGTTCTCCCCTCCTCCCCCAAAAGAGCGGAACGTGTGCCCCGGCGGGTCTACCCCCCTAGATTTCTCCGCGAGGGTGCACCAATGTAACTTTTCATTCTTTTAGGTTTGTTTAGGACATATACACATGGAGAACCAAGATTGGGACCCTTTGGCACATACATACCCACAGCCTAGAGCCATTATCACATGATCGAGGGTGTGCCCGATCTACTCGGTTAGTGTTTGGTGTAGGGTTAGGGCTAGGGTCTAGGGTTTAGGGGAGCTACTTTTGCGGTGTTAGACCTTGCACCACACTTTGACACATATCATAGGCCCACATGCAAGGTTTGGTGGGGTTCCGGTGCTCCGGCGGTCGTTCTCCCCCTCCTTCCCCCAAAAGAGCGGAACGTGTGCCCCGGCGGGTCTACCCCCCTAGATTTCTCCGCGCGAGGGTGCAAGGTCTATGATGTGCAGGCGCTGCCGTGCAGCCCAGCTTTGCCGTGAGCTGCTGCACGGCAAAGATTTCTTTGCCGTGCGTAGCAAGAAGAGCCCACGGCAAAGCAAAAATGCACGGCAAAGAATTAGAGCAGCGCACGGCAAAGAAACATAGCACGGCAAAGAAAGATATGGCGCACGGCAAAGTAGTTCCTCACGGCAAAGAATGGGAGCAGCGCACGGCAAAGATTTTAAGACGGCAAAGTCCCCGCAAGCCGCACGGCAAAGAAACAGACGCACGGCAAAGGAAAAATGCACTGCCGTGCCCGCCCCTTTGCCGTGCGGACAGACTAGCTTGCACGGCAAAGGGTCCTTTGCCGTGCGCTTCTCCCTTTGCCGTGCGCCAATATACATTTTATTTGTTTTTCTAACTATTTTATTTCATCTACTACTTATATTTATTTTGTTAATTAGTTTTTCTTTTTGATGACTATTTATTACACTATGTGAAATACAAAATTAGTCTCCATGCTCATCCCCCACATATATCAGGGTTCCGGTGCTCCGGCGGCCGTCCCCCTCCTTCCCCCCCAAAACAGCGGGACGGCGGGTCTACCCCCTAGATTTCTCCGCGCGAGGTTCCACGAATATACCTTTTCATAGGTTTAGGTTTGTTTAGTCCATGGACATATGGAAAACCATGTGTGGCACCCTTTGGCACAGTCTAGCCCCCGATATACCCGCGGAGGGACACTTCACCGTACACGTCCAGGAATCTGTTAAGTGTTATCGCCCGAAGTTGAGGAATGTCAGACCGGGGATCCATGCCATGCACCATTTGGTGAATTACACCTAGCATCACACTTTGACACATAGAATAGGTCCACATGCAAGGTTTGGTGGGGTTCCGGTGCTCCGGCGGTCGTTCTCCCCCTCCTCCCCCAAAAGAGCGGAACGTGTGCCCCGGCGGGTCTACCCCCTAGATTTCTCCGCGCGAGGGTGCACCAATGTAACTTTTCATTCTTTTAGGTTTGTTTAGGACATATACACATGGAGAACCAAGATTGGGACCCTTTGGCACATACATACCCACAGCTAGAGCCATTATCACATGATCGAGGGTGTGCTCGATCTCATCGGTTAGTGTTTGGTGTAGGGTTAGGGCTAGGGTCTAGGGTTTAGGGGAGCTACTTTTGCAGTGTTAGACCTTGCACCACACTTTGACACATATCATAGGCCCACATGCAAGGTTTGGTGGGGTTCCGGTGCTCCGGCGGTCGTTCTCCCCCTCCTTCCCCCAAAAGAGCTTGAACGTGTGCCCCGGCGGGTCTACCCCCTAGATTTCTCCGCGCGAGGGTGCACCAATGTAACTTTTCATTCTTTTAGGTTTGTTTAGGACATATACACATGGAGAACCAAGATTGGGACCCTTTGGCACATACATACCCGCAGCTCGAGCCATTATCACATGATCGAGGGTGTGCTCGATCTATCGGTTAGTGTTTGGTGTAGGGTTAGGGCTAGGGTCTAGGGTTTAGGGGAGCTACTTTTGCAGTGTTAGACCTTGCACCACACTTTGACACATATCATAGGCCCACATGCAAGGTTTGGTGGGGTTCCGGTGCTCCGGCGGTCGTTCTCCCCCTCCTTCCCCCAAAAGAGCGGAACGTGTGCCCCGGCGGGTCTACCCCCTAGATTTCTCCGCGCGAGGGTGCACCAATGTAACTTTTCATTCTTTTAGGTTTGTTTAGGACATATACACATGGAGAACCAAGATTGGGACCCTTTGGCACATACATACCCGCAGCTCGAGCCATTATCACATGATCGAGGGTGTGCCCGATCTACTCGGTTAGGGTTAGGTGTAGGGTTAGGGCTAGGGTCTAGGGTTTAGGGGAGCTACTTTTGCAGTGTTAGACCTTGCACCACACTTTGACACATATCATAGGCCCACATGCAAGGTTTGGTGGGGTTCCGGTGCTCCGGCGGTCGTTCTCCCCTCCTTCCCCCAAAAGAGCGGAACGTGTGCCCCGGCGGGTCTACCCCCTAGATTTCTCCGCGCGAGGGTGCACCAATGTAACTTTTCATTCTTTTAGGTTTGTTTAGGACATATACACATGGAGAACCAAGATTGGGACCCTTTGGCACATACATACCCACAGCTCGAGCCATTATCACATGATCGAGGGTGTGCCTGATCTACTGGTTAGTGTTTGGTGTAGGGTTAGGGCTAGGGTCTAGGGTTTAGGGGAGCTACTTTTGCAGTGTTAGACCTTGCACCACACTTTGACACATATCATAGGCCCACATGCAAGGTTTGGTGGGGTTCCGGTGCTCCGGCGGTCGTTCTCCCCCTCCTTCCCCCAAAAGAGCGGAACGTGTGCCCCGGCGGGTCTACCCCCTAGATTTCTCCGCGAGGGTGCACCAATGTAACTTTTCATTCTTTTAGGTTTGTTTAGGACATATACACATGGAGAACCAAGATTGGGACCCTTTGGCACATACATACCCGCAGCTAGAGCCATTATCACATGATCGAGGGTGTGCCTGATCTACTGGTTAGTGTTTGGTGTAGGGTTAGGGCTAGGGTCTAGGGTTTAGGGGAGCTACTTTTGCAGTGTTAGACCTTGCACCACACTTTGACACATATCATAGGCCCACATGCAAGGTTTGGTGGGGTTCCGGTGCTCCGGCGGTCGTTCTCCCCTCCTTCCCCCAAAAGAGCGGAACGTGTGCCCCGGCGGGTCTACCCCCTAGATTTCTCCGCGAGGGTGCACCAATGTAACTTTTCATTCTTTTAGGTTTGTTTAGGACATATACACATGGAGAACCAAGATTGGGACCCTTTGGCACATACATACCCGCAGCTCGAGCCATTATCACATGATCGAGGGTGTGCCCGATCTACTCGGTTAGTGTTTGGTGTAGGGTTAGGGCTAGGGTCTAGGGTTTAGGGGAGCTACTTTTGCAGTGTTAGACCTTGCACCACACTTTGACACATATCATAGGCCCACATGCAAGGTTTGGTGGGGTTCCGGTGCTCCGGCGGTCGTTCTCCCCTCCTTCCCCCAAAAGAGCGGAACGTGTGCCCGGCGGGTCTACCCCCTAGATTTCTCCGCGAGGGTGCACCAATGTAACTTTTCATTCTTTTAGGTTTGTTTAGGACATATACACATGGAGAACCAAGATCGGGACCCTTTGGCACATACATACCCGCAGCTCGAGCCATTATCACATGATCGAGGGTGTGCCTGATCTGCTGGTTAGGGTTAGGTGTAGGGTTAGGGCTAGGGTCTAGGGTTTAGGGGAGCTACTTTTGCAGTGTTAGACCTTGCACCACACTTTGACACATATCATAGGCCCACATGCAAGGTTTGGTGGGGTTCCGGTGCTCCGGCGGTCGTTCTCCCCCTCCTTCCCCCAAAAGAGCGGAACGTGTGCCCCGGCGGGTCTACCCCCTAGATTTCTCCGCGCGAGGGTGCACCAATGTAACTTTTCATTCTTTTAGGTTTGTTTAGGACATATACACATGGAGAACCAAGATTGGGACCCTTTGGCACATACATACCCGCAGCTCGAGCCATTATCACATGATCGAGGGTGTGCTCCGATCTACTCGGTTAGGGTTAGGTGTAGGGTTAGGGCTAGGGTCTAGGGTTTAGGGGAGCTACTTTTGCAGTGTTAGACCTTGCACCACACTTTGACACATATCATAGGCCCACATGCAAGGTTTGGTGGGGTTCCGGTGCTCCGGCGGTCGTTCTCCCCTCCTTCCCCCAAAAGAGCGGAACGTGTGCCCCGGCGGGTCTACCCCCTAGATTTCTCCGCGAGGGTGCACCAATGTAACTTTTCATTCTTTTAGGTTTGTTTAGGACATATACACATGGAGAACCAAGATTGGGACCCTTTGGCACATACATACCCACAGCTCGAGCCATTATCACATGATCGAGGGTGTGCTCGATCTACTCGGTTAGTGTTTGGTGTAGGGTTAGGGCTAGGGTCTAGGGTTTAGGGGAGCTACTTTTGCAGTGTTAGACCTTGCACCACACTTTGACACATATCATAGGCCCACATGCAAGGTTTGGTGGGGTTCCGGTGCTCCGGCGGTCGTTCTCCCCTCCTTCCCCCAAAAGAGCGGAACGTGTGCCCCGGCGGGTCTACCCCCTAGATTTCTCCGCGCAGGGTGCACCAATGTAACTTTTCATTCTTTTAGGTTTGTTTAGGACATATACACATGGAGAACCAAGATCGGGACCCTTTGGCACATACATACCCGCAGCTCGAGCCATTATCACATGATCGAGGGTGTGCTCGATCTACTCGGTTAGGGTTAGGTGTAGGGTTAGGGCTAGGGTCTAGGGTTTAGGGGAGCTACTTTTGCAGTGTTAGACCTTGCACCACACTTTGACACATATCATAGGCCCACATGCAAGGTTTGGTGGGGTTCCGGTGCTCGGCGGTCGTTCTCCCCTCCTTCCCCCAAAAGAGCGGAACGTGTGCCCCGGCGGGTCTACCCCCCTAGATTTCTCCGCGCGAGGGTGCACCAATGTAACTTTTCATTCTTTTAGGTTTGTTTAGGACATATACACATGGAGAACCAAGATTGGGACCCTTTGGCACATATACCAGCAGCTAGAGCCATTATCACACGATCGACGGTGTGCCTGGTCTACTGGTTAGGGTTAGGTGTAGGGTTAGGGCTAGGGTTTAGGGGCTAGGGCTAGGGTTTAGGTTAAAGGGTAAGTATTTATGCTTAGGTATAGGTTTAGGGTTTAGGGTTAGGGTTAGGTTTTATGATGCATGGTTCTGCAGCTCCGGCGTCGTGGTTTAGGGATTTAGAGGGGTTTAGGGCTCGAAGCCTCCCCAGTTTAGGGTTTAGGGTTTAGGGGAGCTACTTTTGCACCATTACACCTTGCATCACACTTTGACACATATCATAGGTCCACATGCAAGGTTTGGTGGGGTTCCGGTGCTCCGGCGGTCGTTATCCCACATTTCTAGATCAATGGGTTAGGATTTAGGGTTAGGGTTAGGGTTATGGTTAATCACACATTTCTTGAAAAACATGACACATATAGTATTAAATAATACACATTTTGAAAAACAAGTTTAATATAATTTACAAATAAAACTTAATGTTATTGATAATTTACAAATAAAATTCTTAGTGTTATAGAAGTGGTAAAAATAAATAAAAAATTCTTTGCCGTGCGCGAGCACACGGCAAAGAAGCCTGCCGCACGGCAAAGGCAAGCCTCGCGCACGGCAAAGATGCCCCGCACAGCAAAGGTTCTTTGCCGCACGGCAAGAAGGCCGCACGGCAAAGAGTGAGGATAAGGCGCGGTGTCGGGACGTCCTGAGCCAGAAAACCTTCTCCCCATCCTCCACGCACACGACGCCGCCGCATCGACCTCCCCACACACGACGCCGCCGCCGCCACCTCGACCACGCCGCCGCTGCCCGGCCCCACGACGACGCCGCCGCTACCTGCTGCTCCTCCCAGGCGCCGCCGCTGCCCGGCCCCACGACCACGCCGCCGCGCGCCACCTCCTGCTCCCAGCCGCCGGCGTTGGCCCCCACGACCACGCCGCCGCCACCTCCTACTCCTCCCGGCCCGCCGCTGCCGGCCCACGACCACGCCGCCGCAGCCCCTTCCCCGGCCACCTCCTCGCATTCCTCCCCCACGCCGTCGCCGCCACCTCCTGCTCCTCCCAGCCGCCGCTGCCCGGCCCCACGACCACGCCGCCGCAGCCCCTTCCCCCGGCCACCTCCTGCAGTCCTCCCCCACGCCGTCGCCGCCTTGCGCGCACGCAGTGCAGTCCTCCCGAGCCCCTGCATATGTAAGGTTCTTAGTCTTAATCTTGATTCCATGTATCTACATGTTTTTATTCAAGCATTGCATGTAATTTAGGCGATCTAGGGAAGTATAGGTATGCCAATGATGCTTCGGCTGTGTGGGCGAAAGAGGCGAGATGCCGGGCTGCCGTGCGACGCGGTGAGAAGTTGAGATGCCCATGGTTAGTAGGGATAGTTAGTGCATGTTAGTGGAGTAGTGGGTCAAAGAGTGGCATGAGTGGCATGTGAGAAGTGCCTACCTCGTGTGTATATATGTTGCATTGATGAATGAGAAAAGGCAGCCGTGAGAAGTGCGTACCACATGCTCTTGGCCTCTTGCTCAACAACCACGGCGAGCGACAAGAAGCTCTCCGGCTCGCCGGACGTGCTCGCCGGATTTTAGTGTAGATGATTTTATTGTATAGATGATTTTATTTAGGGGATTTCATGTTCACTTGCATGACAATTTTATTTTCTCGCTATGCAGGTGAAGCTTTGAGGTGGACACGGGGGGCGGCGTCGTGGGGGTGTTTGACGGGGGACGGCGTCCCAAATCTTCTTCGACGATTCTCTCACGCGTCTAGGGTATAAATCTCCGGCCCTCCCAGCTTTACATGTACCTAGGTTTTTTCTTTATGTCTAGGTCACCAAGTCTGTTGCGATACCTAGGCGTCTCTTCCCGACCGTAAGGGTTACGCGGATAAATATGCATTAGTGGTCTCGCATATTATGAACCGTAACTCTTACGGCATTTATCGGGACAGCCGGCGGATGCGTAGTTGGGTACGTTCTCCGTGCTCTACCCCGATCCGAGACGAGATTTCGGTAGCGCCTCCCCTTGTTCTCCGGATGCACACCCCTCTCGGCTTTTTGCCGAGACGTGTATCGGGAGAGCAGCGGGGAGGTGCTGCCGAAATTCTGTCTCGGATCGGGGTAGAGCTGGGAGAACGTACTCAATCTACGGATCCGGCGGCTGCTAGGAGCCCACCTAGTAGAGTTTCAGGTTGATGCACGCGTAAAAAAAATAAATATATGATGCATTTATTTCCTATTTGATATATAAATGCTATGTTCGTCTGTTTTGTTGCTGATTAGAGGATGGATAATCGTGGCTGGATGTACGATGGCAGAATCAGTCAGTGGAACTATACTCGATGAATGGGGAGAAAAGACCGAGCAGTTTGTGGATAGGGCGTTTGCCATCCCTAGCGGACCTATAAGTGTTTGGTGCCCTTGTAGTAAGTGCGCTAACCGAAAGGCACAGGACAAGGAAACTATGAGTATGCACCCGATCAAGTTTGGGTTCACACCGTCCTACAGGATTTGGACTTACCATGGAGAAAAGGCAAAGAAACGTGCTAGGAAGGAGGTGCGGCAGATTCAACCTAGGGGGGAATATGACACTGGTTTTGATAGGTGCTTAGAAAACTTGGCCAATGGTAATGTGCCTGAAAGCCCTCATGTAGAGGTGCCTTCACGCAATAGGCCGCCCCCGCCAAACAAGGACGATTACCGCCGCGTAGACCCCTCAGCAAAGAGTGTCGAGTTCTATCAGGAAGAAGGGCTCCCCGGGCATTTCACAATCGCCTTGCCGACTATCGATGACATGGTCGTAGACGATGAACAAGAAGATGCGGGCATGGATGGGGACAATGCAGAAGATGAAGCTGAGGATGTTTGTGCCCGGAAGACACGAGTTTGCTCGAGGCGTTCGGAGCGGGGATTGACCTCGATGTAGATGGACCACCTCCGGGTTTCATTGATGATTATTGGTTCGCCGAGCCTGATGACGATGATGAGACACGCGGTCCAATCACGGACGGCGACACAGGCTACTGATCTATGTAGTAGTAATTGTGAGGCTAGCTAGGTTATTTGTAATAACTCCGTGTAATAGAGAACTCTATGCTTGCTATTTGTTGCTTCCACTAATTAATGTTCATCCTTTTGCATTATTGTTGCTTTCATTAATGTTCATCTACTTATATTTCTGTTGCTTTCACTAATATTTATCTCTTTACAATATTGCGTACTAATAAACCACTCTCTTCATTTGTGTTTGCGAGGTGATTGAAGCATGCCGCCAAAAAAAGGGGCGGCGGTCTTAAAAGAAGCTCAAGGACTTGGTAGTTGTAGGGACTTCGAGGCGGGGCCGACTCTAGTACCCCCTCCTAGCCCCCTCCCGTCGCTACCACAACGCGGCCGCGTAGGGAAGAATGCGACGCGGGTACTCACTCCTAGTCCTAGCCCCCCTCCCGCAGCCGATGATGATGACGAGGAGGAGGACCGGGAGCACCACGGGGGTGGGGAGGACCGAGGAGGAGGAGGTGGGTGGGGAGGACCGAGGAGGAGGAGGGGGGGGGGAGGACCAGGAGGAGGAGGTGGCTGGGGAGGACCAGGAGGAGGAGGGGGACGAGGAGGACCTCTCGGAGGATGAGGGTGGGGGGGGAACTTAGTGTTCGATCCTGATCAAAGCCTAGATTGGGAAGAGCCGCCGGGTTACCAGTACGTTCCAGCTGTGGAGAGGCTGAGGCCACGTGATAGGAAGCCATATCGGCGTGGGATAACACAGCTCCCCTCGCTGAAGGCCTGGCAGTACAGGCACGTTGTTCTAGTGCCCTATGGAAGGAGGTACATGTTAATTTTTGGCATTTCGTTATCGCAATTTTGTCATTATCAAAATTATTATCACATACATATTGATGTTGTCTTCATGGTGCAGCTCGTTCACGTATGAAGACCCGTCGCAGAGACCGCCACGTGGGTACTCGAACATCCTTGGGGGCCTACTTAGATGGTATTTCCCTGGGATAGTCAATTTCCCTAGTGGTGGCTCGCGACGTAGCTTGGAGGTGGGCGCACTACAGCCTCGCGGAAGATCCTATGGGCCGCGGCACCGCGGCGGATTTGGTTGTTGCCAAATTCCGGGTACGTGACTTTTGACTTCTTACCATTCATACACTCTCCTTGGTTCACAATAATTGCACTAATGCCCCTTGTTTTACCTATGTGCATGGTTGTTGCGGAAATACTTCAAGAGGGCCGAGGGCAAGGAGCGTGCGTGCGATGATGTCCTACACCAGCTTGCAAGGAAGAGGGTGGACCGGCATGCACTACGAGGCACGTATTCAATGCGTCCGCGACCGGCACGCCGACCGCTTCGTCCACATGACTAAGGAGGACGCTCGCGACACGCTCATGCGCCCGTGGCGATACATGCAGGTATTTGCATTTATGTGTTATTGATTTGCTTTAGCGCCATGTAGTTTATTTTACCATAATGGGTTTATCTTGTGCATGTAGAACCCTCCTCGGCACGTCGGCAAGGACGATAGGTGCTTTCTTGCGATGGTCATGTGGTGGACATGCCCCCGGCACCTCAAGAAGCACGAGGAGGGCAAGAAGAAGCGGGCGGAGATGCGAGGTGGGTCGCATATCCAAGGCAGCATCCCCCTCTCTTCACCTGCGGAACGAGGTGAGCAAATTAATGGTTCCTTCATTCTTTGAATTCATGTTATATATTTGTTAACTCCGCAAGGGTGTGCCACTTCACTTGATTACATGTTCTCTTTTGCAGGAAGTCAGGACAGGAGCGAAGCCTAACGTCTTTGCCGTGCTAAAGAAGATGAAGCAAAGGAAGACGCCTGATCCTGAGACGGGGTCCGCCGTGTGGCTTAACCCGCAATCCGAGACCCAGTGCACGTCGTATGTCTCCAAGTTCAAGCAGAAGTACGGCGAGGAGGCCAACCCAGAGGCCGAGGACTTTGACCCTGAGGTCGCGGTGCTTGCGGGAGAAGGCTTGAAGCATGGCCGCCTGTGGTTTGGTGACGGGTGCGTCGACCCAGCGAAGGTTCCCTCTCTCCGCCGGATCCGTCGTGGTCGTAAGAGCGGCCAGCCTGAGGTAGAGCCACGGCCACGGGCTTCGGATCTAGTCTGTCGAGCGGTTACGGGTATGTTCTTCCTCGAGCCTCTACATTTCCTTTACATGCTTTCCATTGAAATGTTAATGACATCGCGGCAACACAACGTAGGAGGAGATGGCAGCGAAGGAGCAGAGCGGCCCGAGAGCAAAGGGCGCACATGGAGCAGCAGATTCCGGAGTACCGGCAGCAGCAAGACACAGATGATGCAGCAGATGCAACAGCAGCAGCAGATGATGCAAGCGCAGCAGGCACAGATGAGCTGGCTGATGAGCCAGACGGTTCTGACTTCTCCACCGGGGAGTCTTCCTGCTCCTCCACCTTACTCCATGCCGTGGATGCCGCCACCGCCCACTCAGACCCCGGGGACACCTATCACCGTCAACAACTTGAACATCATCCGGAGCATGAACCGCGGTGAGTCCTCTTGTGCCCAACCCGCTACTTGTGCTTGTTCAAGTGATCAATATGCAAATGCAAATGTAAATGTTCATTCCATCAACCTTATAGATTATATGTCACAAGGAAATGACGATGAGGCCGGCGGAAGCGGAGGACAAGGTTGATGGCATGGTCTTCGTGCACTTTGTCGGATTGTTTGCTTCTAATGGATTGTAATATTGGACATTGCACTATGGACTCTATGTAACTTGTGTGGATGGACTATGGACTCTATGTAATGCATTGTATGCATTAATATGTGTGTTTGATGTATTTGTGGTGTTCCCGTAGTGTTTGGTGATGTTATGTTGAAGATTATATGTGTATATGCTTTATTGTCAATTGCTATATTTGAAATGCGGGGAATAAGCAAAAAACAGCAAAAAAATGAAAAAAACAGGGCCCTTTGCCGTGCGTGTGCACACGGCAAAGGACTTTGGTCACTTTGCCGTGCGCACACGCACGGCAAAGGAGCCACGTGGCGGCAGCCTGTAGACCTGGGAGCTCCTGGGGCGTGCCTGTAGGGGGCTTTGCCGTGCCCTGTAGAGCAAGCCCGCACGGCAGAGATGGCTGGCGCACGGCAACGACCATTGCACGGCAAAGAAATGCAGCTCACGGCAAAGTTTTCTGTCACGGCAGCCCCCGTGCCGCACGGCAAAGAAGTGCCGCACGGCAGAGTTTGCAGCGCACGGCAGAGATTGAAGCGCACGGCAGAGAGCTTTGCCGTGCAATCCTTGCAAGCGCACGGCAAAGGTGGCTTTGCCGTCGATGTATTTGCCG
>NC_061509.1:243909823-243976800 GCF_022539505.1 Lolium rigidum | reverse complement strand
TTTCATTTGCGCCCGAAAATAGGAAAGGGCGTGGTACATGATTGTTGCAATCTAGACTGGGACTAGAGGAGTTTCTTCTTCTTTTTTTCTTTCGACAGAAGAAAAGTTCAAGTTTCCTGGTTTTAAACGAGAGAAGAGATTGTTTTGGGCCGAACGCAAAACACATTCAGCCCGTTGTGAAAAATTGATGCCTCCACCACTCCTCAACGCTAGATCGAGTGCTCTTTTGTCCGTCGCGCAGGCTGAATTTTTTATCACGCTACTTTGAGAAATTGTATCCCCCTTTCCTTTCGGAAATTGCAGGTAAAGCAGTACATAAGCTTTGTGGAGGAGGACGCGGGGAAAAGCAAGGCAGTCTCTCACCATGGGGCGCAGGGGCGCGCACGCTACACCAACGGTCGGGCGGGGCTAAAAAAAGCCCGTAGGTAAAAAGTCAGGCCCGAGCCCAGTCCATCTTGGAGGGACACTAAGCTCTTGGAGTTCTTCGGCCCCTTTGGAGTTCTTCGGCCCCTTCTTGTCTGTCCGTCGTCCCTGCGACTCGTCTCCTCTTGGCTTCGACGTCTTTCGTCTGCCTCTTGAGGGTTGCTCCGGTCTTGTTCCTTTAGTGCCGGATGCGGTTGATGACAAGGTTGCTTCCCCTGAGGGTCTGCAGGCCCAATCTCTGATGACGTCGAGGGCTTTGGGTTGGCTGAGTTTTTTGTTGAAGCTTATGTCTCTCTTTCGGTTGAGCACTCGAGGCTTGAGGCGTCTGTGTTTGAACATGATGATGTGGTTGATGTGTTGGCAGCTCCCTTGATGCCTTTTGTTAAAGATCCTAAGGTGACCGACTCCACCAAGCTTTGTGATTTCTTGGCCAACTTGGCTTCGAAAAAGCTGGCGCTCATGTCGCCCTTGTGTGGGTGTTTGGAAGAGATCCCTTGCTGCCAGTGTCGTTGTTCCTGAAACCGTGCCTGCGGAGGACATCCAATTTGATCTCGGGGATCCCGCTGCTGACAAGCTCAATGCCTTCTTTGATGGGATTCGTAGCATAGAAAACAAAAAAATTCCTACCGCGAGAACGCAATCCAAGCCAAGATGCAATCTAGAAGACGGTAGCAACGAGGGGATGAACGAGACTAACCCTTGAAGAGTTCCAAAGCCTACGAGATTAGATCTCGTTGTTGCAGAAGATGATCACTTGCCGCTTTCAAAAGCGCGTAGAAGATCTTGACGGTGCCACAATCGGGCAGCACCTCCGTACTCGGTCACACGTTTGGTGTTGATGACGACGTCCTTCTCCCCGTTCCAGCGGGCAGCGGAAGTAGTAGATCCTCCTTGGAATCCCGGCAGCATGACGGCGTGGTGGCGGTGTTGATGGAGATCTCCGGCAGAGCTTCGCTAAGCGTATGCGGGAGAGGTGGTGGAGGAGAGGCGGCTAGGGTTTGGGAGAGGGGGGCGCCGGCCACTTGAGGGGTGCGGCCAGCTATGGCTTGAGGTGGCCGGCCCCCTCCCATTGTCCCTCATTATATAGGTGGAAGCCCCAAGAGTTGTAGTCCAAGTCTTCGAATAAGACCCCAACACCAAAACTTCCCAAAGGTGGGAAACCTACTCAAGGGGGGAGTCCTACCCAAGGTGGGACTCCCACCTTTTCCTTAGGTGGGGTGGCCGGCCACCTATGGTGGAGTCCACCTAGGACTCCATTCCGGAACTCCTCGTGATGTCCTGGATCCCATCCGAGACTCCGAACAAAACTTCGAACTCCATTCCATATTCCATATCTACTTAAACGACATCAAACCTTAAGTGTGTCACCCTATGGTTCGCGAACTATGTAGACATGGTTGAGACCTCTCTCTGACCAATAACCAATAGCGGGATCTGGAGATCCATAATGGCTCCCACATATTCAACGATGACTTTAGTGATCGAATGAACCATTCACATACGATACCGATTCCCTTTGTCACGCGATATTTTACTTGTCCGAGGTTTGATCATCGGTATCTCTATACCTTGTTCAACCTCGTCTCCTGACAAGTACTCTTTACTCGTACCGTGGTATGTAGTCTCTTATGAACCATTCATATGCTTGCAAGCTAATTAGACGACATTCCACCGAGAGGGCCCAGAGTATATCTATCCGTCATCGGGATGGACAAATCCCACTGTTGATCCATATGCCTCAACTCATACTTTCCGGATACTTAATCCCACCTTTATAACCACCCATTTACGAAGTGGCGTTTGATATAATCAAAGTACATTTCAGGTATAAGTGATTTACATGATCTCATGGTCGAGGGACTAGGTAACTATGTATCGAAAGCTTATAGCAAATAACTTAATGACGTGATCTTATGCTACGCTTAATTGGGTGTGTCCATTACATCATTCATATAATGACATAACCTTGTTATTAATAACATCCAATGTTCATGATCATGAAACTATGATCATCTATTAATCAACAAGCTAGTTATACAAGAGGCTTACTAGGGACTCCTTGTTGTTTACATAACACACATGTATCAATGTTTCGGTTAATACAATTATAGCATGGTATATAAACATTTATCATAAACACAAAGATATATAATAACCACTTTATTATTCCTCTTGGGCATATCTCCAACAGTCTCCCACTTGCACTAGAGTCAATAATCTAGATTACATTGTAAGGTACCTAACACCCATGGCTTTCTGGTGTTGGTCATGCTTTGCCCTAAGGAGAGCTTTAGTCAACGGATCTGCTACATTCGGATCAAGGTGTACTTTGCAAATCTTTACTTCTCCATCTTCGATGTACTCGCGAATCGAATGAAAACGCAGCTTGATATGCTTCAGCTTCTTGTGTGACCTTGGTTCTTGTGCATTGGCGATGGCACCCATGTTTTCACAATAGATGACTAGTGGGTCCAATGCACTAGGAACCACACCAAGCTCTACAATGAACCTCTTCATCCATACCGCTTCCGATGAAGCCTCTGAAGCCGCTATGTACTCCGATTCTGTTGAAGACTTTGCCACCGTACATCGCTTTGAGCCGCACCCAGCTCACCGCAAGCACCATTCAATATAAACACGTACCCGGACCGAGACTTAGAGTCATCGAGATCGGTGTTCCAACTTGCATCGGTGTAACCGGTTACAGCCGAGCTCTTGGTCACCTCCATAACAAAGAAACATATCCTTAGTTCTTTTCAAGTACTTCGGGATATTCTTGACCGCTGTCCAAGTGTTCCATTCCCGGATCACTTTGATATCTCGCTAGAAACTAACCGCATGTGCTATATCCGGTCTAGTACACAGCATGGCATACATGATAGAACCCATCGCCGAGGCATAGGGGATCTGATTCATCCTCTCTGTTTCTTGTGCCGTAGCCGGACCTTGAGTCTTACTCAAGACCTTACCTGGTAACATCGGTAAGAATCCTTTCTTACTTTCATCCATTCTAAACTTCTTTAGAATCTTGTCCAGGTATGTACTCTGCGAGAGCGCTAATCGGCGTCTTGATCTATCTCTATAAATCTTGATGCCTAATATGTATGCTGCTTCACCAAGGTCCTTCATTGAAAAACTTTTATTCAAATAACCTTTTACACTGCTTAATAGTTCTATATCATTCCCAATTAATAATATGTCATCTACATATAATACTAGGAATGCTACAGAGCTCCCACTCACTTTCTTGTAAATACAGGCCTCTCCATGGCACTGTATAAACCCGAAGTCTTTGATCACCTTATCAAAACGCCGGTTCCAACTTCTGGATGCTTACTTCAGTCCATAAATTGAACGCTGAAGTTTGCACACCTTGTTAGCATTTTTAGGATCGACAAAACCTTTGGGTTGTACCATATACAACTCTTCCTCAATGTCTCCATTAAGGAACGCCGTTTTGACATCCATCTGCCAAATCTAATAATCGAAAAATACAGCTATTGCTAACAAAATCCTCACAGACTTTAGCTTCGCTACAGGTGAGAAAGTCTCATCGTAGTCAACTCCTTGAATTTGTCGGAAACCCTTTGCGACAAGTCGAGCTTTATAGACAGTAATATTACCATCAGCATCTGTTTTTCTCTTGAAGATCCATTTATTCTCGATAGCCTTGCGGCTATCAGGTAAGTCTACTAAAGTCCATACTTTGTTATCATACATGGATCCCATTTCGAATTTCATGGCTTCTTGCCATTTGTTGGAATCTGGGCTCATCATCTCTTCTTCATACGTCGCAGGGTCTTCATCATTGTTGTCCACAATCATGACATTTAGACAAGGATCATACCAATCAGGAGTGACACGTTCCCTTGTCGATCTGCGAGGTTCAGTAGCTATCTCACTCGAAGTTTCATGATCATTATCATTAGCTTCCTCTTTTACCGGTGCAGGCGGCACAGGAACAACTTCCGGTACTGCGCTACTCTGATCAACGAGAGAAGATTCAGTAATCTCGTCGAGTTCTACTTTTCTTCCAGATCACTTCTTTAGTGAGAAATTCTTTCTCAAGAAAGGTTCCGTTCTTAGCAACAAAGATTTTGCCTTCGGATTCGTGATAGAAAGTATACCCTATAGTTTCCTTAGGGTATCCTATGAAGACGCATTTCTCCGCTTTGGGTTCTAGCTTGTCCGGTTGTAACTTTTTTACATAGGCTTCGCAACCCCAAACTTTAAGGAACGACAACTTAGGTTTCTTATTAAACCATAATTCATACGGTGTCGTTTCAACGGATTTAGATGGTGCCCTATTTAAAGTGAATGCAGCTGTCTCTAATGCATAACCCCAAAAAGATAATGGCAAATCAGTAAGAGACATCATAGAACGAACCATATCTAAGAGAGTTCGATTACGACGTTCGGACACACCATTTCGTTGTGGTGTTCCTGGCGGTGTCAACTGTGAAAGTATTTCGCATTTCTTTAAATGCATGCTAAACTCATAACTCAGATATTCGCCTCCACGATCAGATCGTAGAAATTTTATCTTCTTGTTACGTTGATTTTCTACTTCACTTTGGAATTCCTTAAACTTCTCGAAAGTTTCGGATTTATGTTTCATGAAATAGATATACCCATATCTACTCGGATCATCCGTGAAGGTTAGAACATAACGATAACCACCGCGCGAGGCTACACTCATTGGTCTGCACACATCGGTATGTATGATTTCCAATAAGTCTGTAGCTCGCTCCATAATACCAGAAAATGGAGTCTTAGTCATTTTTTCCCATTAGACATGCTTCGCATCTATCAAGTGACTCAAAGTCAAGTGACTCAAGTAATCCATCGGAATGGAGTTTCTTCATGCGTTTCACTCCAATATGACCAAGACGACAATGCCACATATAAGTAGAATTATCATTCAATTTAATTCGCTTAGCATCAATGTTATGAACATGTGTATCACTACTATCGAGATTTAATAGAAATAAACCATTCTTCTCGAGTGCGTGACAATAAAAGATATTATTCATAAAAATAGAACAACCATTATTCTCAGACTTGAATGAATAACCGTCTTGCATTAAGCAAGATCCAGATATAATGTTCATGCTCAACGCAGGCACAAAATAACAATTATTGAGGTTTAAAACTAATCCTGAAGGTAGATGTAGAGGGAGCATGCCGACAGTGATCACATCGACCTTGGATCCATTTCCAACGCACATCGTCACTTCATCCCTCAATAGTCTTCGTTTATTCCGTAGTTCCTGTTTCGAGTTACAAATATGACCAACCGAACCAGTATCAAATACCCAGGTACTAGTACGAGAACCAGTAAGATAAACATCTATAACATGTATATCAGATATACCTTTCTTTTTCTTGACAAGGCCGCTCTTCAGATCAGCCAAGTACTTGGGGCAATTGCGCTTCCGAGTGTCCCTTCTCCTTGCAGTAATAGCACTCAAGCATCGTGCTTAGGGCCAGCCTTAGGCTTCACAGAGGCGCGGCGGCTTTCTTGCCGCCCTTCTTGAAGTTACCCTTAGACTTGCCTCGTTTCTTGAAACTCGGTGGTCTTGTTGACCATCAACACTTGGTGCTCTTTCTTTATCTCAATCTCAGCAGCTTTAAGCATGGAGAAGAGTTCAGGTAACTCTTTGTTCATGTTCTGCATATTGTAGTTCATCACAAAGTTCTTGTAACTAGGTGGCAGTGATTGAAGGATACGATTAATCCCCAGTTTGTTAGTAATAACTATTTCCAAGTCACTGAGTTTCTTCGCATGCTCGGTCATAACGAGCATGTGCTCACTAACGGAGCTACCCTCTTCCATCATGCAACCGAAGAAGTGTTTCGATGCTTCATAGCATTCCACGGCCGTATGAGTTTCAAAGATAGTTTTCAACTCATTGACCAACTCATGTGGATCGTGGTGCTCAAAACGTTTTAGAAGATCGGCTTCCAGACTGCATAGGATGGCACACTGAACTTGAGAGTACCGAATTTTCTGAGTCACGTAAACATTCTTTACTTCATCGGTTTCAGTTTCTGCAGGTGGGTCACCTAGCGGTGCATCAAGCACATATTGCAGATTTCCACCAGCGAGGAAAATCCTCACATGACGGAACCAGTCGGTGAAGTTGCTACCGTTGCTTTTAAGCTTTTCTTTCTCTAGGAACTGGTTAAAATTGATTGATGGGGACACCATGATCAACAACATATATTTGCAATAGTTTTGTTGACTGCCAAAACCCACCGGCGGGCAGCGACTTGTCAACACTGTAGAGCCGGGAAGAGCCTAGAGCTGCGGCTGGCTGAGACCCCTCCGAGCGACGGCCCGCAATGCTCTTCTGGTCACACGCGGCGATGCGAAGTGCAAGGGCGTGCCACCTGACCTATACCCGGTCGGAAGGTGATGGGGATGCCTCGCTTAGTTTCCTCGCATGGCATACACGTAAACATTAAATACGAGCCTCGATCGGCTCTCGGTTATCTTGTGAATCGGCTCAAAGAGCCGATCCACCCATGGTTCGTACGGGGTGCACGAACATATGGTGATCCTGCTTGATCAAGATAAAGCTAATTAGATCTACGATGATTTAGGGTTTTCACCGCATAATCGGATCATCCTACTCCAGGTTGGGCCTCGCGGCCACGCAAGGTGATCGTAAGCCGACCCTAAACAAGGCCTAAAAACCAACATGAAGTTGATCCTCGAACATCCCGTTTAGGGCTTGCGAACGCCACCCTACGTGCCGCCGGATCCTCCACCCCTTTGTAAGGCCTAACTATTGCAGATATTAAACTAATCCTTGCGTAACAAGGAGCAATCGTAACGGATCAGATCTACTAAATAAGGATCAAGCGGGTGCCGCCCCCACACCCGAGATAGGTGTGAGGGCGGCTAGACATGCAAGGGTTGCACTACGTAAGCATGTTATACGAAGAACTATGCTAACCCTAACACATCTATGATAACTACGTTGCTCGCCATCAAAGACGCTTCAAGTACGAGCAACGCATGAACAACGTGGCTTAGTGCTCGCCTAGATCGCAAGATGCGATCTAGCAGCATGTCGCTTACCTGATTGAAACCCTCGAGATGAAGGAGTTGGCGATGCGCCGAGATTGGTTTGTTTTGGGTTGAACGTGAGTTGTTGTTTATTCCATAAACCCTAGATACATATTTATAGTCCGTAGACTCTCTAATCGTGGGAATAGTCCCAACCGGGCACGGGCCCAATTCTAACTAACCGACACGTATCCTACTATGTTACAGATACAAGGGCAAACTAGCCCAAACTTGCTAAACAAGGCCGATTCACGTATATTCTTCAACATAAAATCTTCAAGTCCACCTTGGTCGCGGCCCACCTCTGACTCGGTCAAATTCTGGTGATAACACATGCCCCCCTGGTTTTGGAATTGGTAATTCCAAAATCACTCTGTTTTCCTTTGTCGGGTCATGTCGTGGCAGAACCGTTGCAGTATCCGTCATCATGATGCCCTGCCTTCTCAACTTCTCCGCGTAAACTGGCAGTTTTTTTTTTCTTTAGGCACCACTTCCTCGGAAACTGCTGTGGCATTGAATTTCCACTATATCCCCTTTTATTTAACCGCTGCGCACAGTTCTCCTCTGCATCTCCTTCGCATTAGCACTCCATAAGCCCTCCTGCCACCATGTCTTCTTCTTCCTCTGCGCCATCGGATCCTTCCAGCCCGCTCCTCCACATCCCGTGAGCCGACGCCGGAGTACAACCCGGCAGAGGTCCACGCGGCGAACATCCGCCGCGCCATTGCGGCCGGGGAGGAGTCAGACCATGACTTCTCCATCTGGTCCGAGGACGATCAGTCCTCGACGGACGGGGAGAGCGACCTCCGTTTCCTCGCCAACGGGGAATCGGAGGAGGGGAGCGATGACGATCGCTTCCCCTGGGATGACTTCACCTCCTCCGAGGGGGTAGAGGAGGAGGAAGAGGAGGAGGAGGACGACGACGACAGCTCCTCTGACGAGCCGCCGGCCAAGCGGTTCTGCCCTTGGCCGGGCAATCTTAGCGACCCGACGGCGACGAGGACGACGCCGACGAAGAAGATGAAGACAACGAGGGCCCGGTCGGCGGCCATTGGAGCGACGACGAGCCCGCCGGAGCAGCGCCGACAGCCGGCGACGACGGCGACGACGAGGGCAGGTGAGGGCCCGTAGATAGGACCTCTAGAATAGGGCCAGCGATAGTAGATGGGGCAATGTATCCCCTAGTATTTCCTTTTGAGAGCAATTAGCTTCTTTATGTAAGAAATCTCGCCTATCAATGAAGAACTTTTTCCCAATTTGATTCTCGCCGATTTCTTTCCGAGTTTAATTGAGCCGATTCCCTCTTCTACCGACCTTGCCGATTCGTCCCTCTCGCCAATGCGTATTGAACCGATAGCACCGCATCGGTTCTTTGAAATTCACCTTTCCCTTCTTCAACCGATGATTTTCTAAATCGGTGGAAAATGCAGGATCTTCGGGAAACCTTTGAACTTTTCCAACCAAATACAATAATCCTCTTCAGTACTCATCATTGTGAAGAAGGTTGTAATGAAGGAGCAGACCGATAGTATCCCCATCGGCTCTTTAAACAGAGTAAAACGAGCATCCACCAGTGCCCGCCGCCCCCGAGCCCTACTCGAGCCTGCCGCCCCCGAGCCTTACTCGAGGCGAGAATGTCGAGAGAATGCGCCAAAGCCGATCCTCTTTCTTCCTCGTACAGCCGATAATCTTCCGTTTCAGCCTGAACTAGCCCCGTGGATTGGAAATCCTCGACAAAAAGGTTCGTAAACCCGGATCGGCTCGAAGCCGCCGAAGAAATTCCCATTGTTTTATTCCCTCGAAGCAACAAGAGGCACCACCGCCGGCCCGGATTTGGTGGAGACTCGATAAACATCGCATGATTCCACTAGAGTCGATGGCTGCGCATCGGCTGTTTCTCAATTCTAAAGTCGATGCCCTTGCATCGGCCGTAAAAAATTTTTTACCGACCGATTTTCTCTTATCGGCCCCCGCATTTCATTGCACACATGTACCCCGCATCCGTTCCCATGTTTAGGTGCCCCCGAGCCGAAGCCGTCAAAGAATGGCAGATATCGGCTCCGTAGTTCGCACGTCGGCTCCCGATAGGGTCAAGGGCGAACACAAGCGTAACATGTGGTGAGGATAATTTTGGCCGATTGCCGGGATCGGCCTCCATAATGATTGGAGCGCCGACCGAAGGTTCTGTAATGTCCCTTCATAGACCTTTGGGGCCGATCACAAGGATCAGCCTCGCCAAGTTGCACATCGCTTCGCTTCAACTACATGGTCAGGCCAGTGGATAAAACCAGCTTAACCCTTCCCTTTGTCACATCGATGCGCTCGCAGTCGTCCAAGTTGATGCCTGGAGAGGGGTTCTTGGCCTCGCTGCTTCCCATGCGTTCATGCCGGCCGTTGAAATTTCGGGCCGAGTCATCGGCCTGGACGACCTCTACCTCATCTCCATCCCATCGTATTATGCATTGGTGCATCGTGGAGGGAATACAGCAGTTGGCGTGGATCCAATCTCTTCCCAGCAGCACAGCATAACTGCTCGTGCTATCAACGATGAAGAATGTTGTAGGGATAGTTTTCCTTCCTACGGTCAGATCCACGTTCAGAACTCCTTGTGCCTCGTACGCTTGGCCGTTGAAATCGCTCAATGTTACGTTGGTCTTGATTAGATCCGAGCTAGAGCGTCCCAGCCGACGTAGCATAGAGTACGGCATGATGTTAACTCGCCGCTCCGGTGTCCACCAGCATCTTATTTATAGGCCTCCCATCGATATATCCTCGCAAGTACAGGGCCTTCAGATGCCTGTAGCTCCTTTCTCGTGGCTTCTCAAAGATAACCGGCCGTGGGCCGTAGTCAAGTTGTGCCACGGATGTCTCATCTAACCCCGGAGCACCGAACTCGAAGGGAGGATGAACACCATGTTCGTGCCGACCGATGTTTCATCATCGGCTCTCCTTTGTTTGGGGCGCCACTCCATTCTCCGTGGACGACCCTCTTCATCCAGGGCTCGGCCGAACCTTTGCGTACCGGATCAGGCCGTGCCTTCCTTAACGTATGCAGGTATAACCTTTCGGCTTCCTCCGGGCCGCGCAACCGCCGAACCCTGCGTTTTTGTGAACGG
Organism: Lolium rigidum; assembly: GCF_022539505.1. Lineage (NCBI taxonomy): Eukaryota > Viridiplantae > Streptophyta > Magnoliopsida > Poales > Poaceae > Lolium > Lolium rigidum. Next base: position 243,966,186 of record NC_061509.1, on the reverse strand, counting down.
CTGAGTCCGTCGTGGCACCACCTTGGACGGTGGTACCTGTCTTCTTCTTCTTCTAGTCCCTCGTCTTCGGAATCCTCAAGATCTGCCCAACGAGGTGACTCAGCACGTTTGCTTTGTGGCGGGAGAGGCCCTAATCGCTCGAACACAGACACGTTGGCTGCCTCCTTCTTCTTCTTATTGCATTCTGGGCAATTGCCGATTGTGGGCAATCGGCTCATTCCTGAATCCCAGCAGTATCTGAAGAAAGGGCAATCCCAGTGTCTGGCGTTGTCATCTTGCTCCCTTGACCTGTCCGTGGCACGGCGCTCGCACTCCTCCTCATCGCGATCATGCCGACGATGTCTTCTGGCTTCTCTAGCCAGACGATCTCCTTCATCATCACAATTGGACCGTCGGCGTTGGTCATACTGACTCACATATTTATTGAGGAGGTGATCAGAAAGAGGTCGTTGATATCTTATGTTCTTCACCTCTCCCTCTGTGACGTAGCGCTTGCCATCATGATGGAGCCGATCGCGTGGAGCGGCCTCCTTTGTGTCTTTGCTATGAGAGCAGCTGCCCTCATCTCCATCTTTGCCAGAGTGGTTTCCAGGTCCTACCATGTTGATACTGAACGAGGGACCTGGCTGGCAACCCTCAGGGTAGGTGACTTCCACCATGTTAACGGCGGGGAAGGGTTGGGTGTCGACCTTCATGGCGTATCGGTTGAAAATTAAACGCCCCTTCTCTATCGCCGCTTGGATGTGCCGACGCCACACCCTGCGGCCGTTGGTGGCATGGGAGAGCGAGTTGTGGAATTTGCGGTACGGCTTTCCGTTTAGCTCTTGCGCCGTGGGGAACTTGAGACCTTCGGGAATCGTCAACTCGTTTCTCCTTGAGTAGGAGGTCGAAGATTTGTTCGGTCTTGGTCACGTCAAAATCAAATCCCCGGGCGGCCCCGGCGGCTTTACCCATTTGCGGGACACGGGGTTCCTCCCCGAGTCCACTCAGCCATCGCTACTTCTTGGTCTCCCGCCGGAACTTCGTCTTCCTCCGCATCGACCGTGACTACCGCACGCTTGAACTTGTCTTGGTACGAGTCCGGGTGGCGCCGTTCATATGCCGATAGTTTCGAACCATGTGCGCCGCCGAGGGATAATCTCGCTTGGGAGGCCATGTCCTTGAGCCGTGTTGCAAGGCCGGCTACCGCCAACTCGATCGCTTCCTTTTCAGCTATACGAACCGAATAACATCGGTTCCTAAGATTCCCGAAGCGCCGGATGTACTCGTCACCGTTTCTCCGCGCTTCGACGTAGTTGTGCTAGATCGGCAATGCTAGACTCGGAAGCTTCGAATGGTATTGCGTATGGAATTGTTCTTCCAATTGCTTCCAAGACTCGGATGGAGTTTGTCGGCAAAGAGGTGTACCATCCAAAAGCCGATCCCGTGAGGGACCGTGAAAAGAGCCTCACGCGTAGCTGATCCGACACCGAAGCCGGTCCTAGTTGCGCCAAATATCGGCCGACGTGCTCGATGGAGCTGGACCCATCCGACCCACCGAATTTGGAGAAGTCGTGGAGCCGATATTTAGGTGGCAGCGGGATCATCTCGTACTCGTCGGGGTACGGCTTGGAATAGCCGATTGCCCTTCTTTTCGGCACCATGCCGAACCGGTCTCTCGCATGGTACCGATCCGATCCGCCGTGCCGGCTGCAGGAGTTGCACTCGAAGATTCGCCGGGGTGGCGTACTTAGCCAGCCATGTTTGCTTTTCCAGCTCCGAGCCAACCGTGCAGGAGCCGGGCTCGGGAGTTTCGTCGGGGTGGCATACTTAGTTAGCCACGTCTCGCTTCTCAAGCTCGTCGCCGACGTTCCTCCCGTCTTCGCCGGAGTCCCCGATGTCGTGGCCTCGGTTTGAGAGTGCCCGGCTGCCACAATCCGGCACATACGTGCACGCGTATCCTTGAGGGGTCTCCTTAGGCGCCTCAGCCCAAGAACCGGTAGTCACTAGGGTCACCACCAATCTTGTAGACGACGAATGCCGGTGTAGCCGGCACTTCCGCCGGTGCCGCCAACGCATATGGCAGCGGTGGACGGGACCGGAGTGGCAACTCTCCTTGATGCGTCCCGAGAGCTGGTCCCGACGGCGAGTACCGGTGGCTCATGATCTCCTGGATCACGCGCGAGCGAGACGCTCCAACACGTTGACCAAGTTTTCGAGTGGCGGTGTAGCGAGTGAGCCACCAAGTAGTTGATCTCCCCGCCGCAGGCCCCTGGTGCGCTCCTCCGACGGGGCAGAGAGGTCTATCCCATCGAGTGCACCTTGCGGTGAGAATCCCTTCCATCTGATGCCATGGGAACGGGTTCTTCGAAAAGAGCCGATGAGGTCGGCTTCGAGGGTGACCTTGATCTCGTCGTATCTCTTCTTGAGCTCGTCGGGCAGCTCCTCGTAGGTGATCGGCGGTGCCGTCCGCCATCTCGGATGTAGATGGCGATGTGGTTGATGTAGACGATTGTCCCACCGGGCGTGCCGCGAATGTGTTGACTCGCCAAAACCCACCGGCGGGCGGTGACTTGTCAACACCGTAGAGTCGGGAAGAGCCTAGAGCCGCGGCCGGCCGAGACCCCTCCGAGCGACGGCCCGCAATGCTCTTCCGGTCACACGCGGCGATGCGAAGTGCAAGGGCGTGCCACCTGACCTATACCCGGTCGGGAAGGTGATGGGGATGCCTCGCTTAGTTTCCTCGCAGTGGCATACACGTAAACATTAAATACGAGCCTCGATCGGCTCTCAGTTATCTCCGTGAATCGGCTCAAAGAGCCGATCCACCCATGGTTCGTACGGGGTGCACGAACATATGGTGATCCCGCTTGATCAAGATAAAGCTAATTAGATCTACGACGATTTAGGGTTTTCACCGCATAATCGGATCATCCTACTCCAGGTTGGGCCTCGCGGCCACGCAAGGTGATCGTAAGCCGACCCTAAACAAGGCCTAAAAACCAACATGAAGTTGATCCTCGGAACATCCTGTTTAGGGCTTGCGAACGCCACCCTACGTGCCGCTGGATCCTCCACCCCTTTGTAAGGCCTAACTATTGCAGATATTAAACTAATCCTTGCAGAACAAGGAGCAATCGTAACGGATCAGATCTACTAAATAAGGATCAAGCGGGTGCCGCCCCCACACCCGAGATAGGTGTGAGGGCGGCTAGACATGCAAGGGTTGCACTACGTAAGCATGTTATACGAAGAACTATGCTAACCCTAACACATCTATGATAACTACGTTGCTCGCCATCAAAGACGCTTCGCACGAGCAACGCATGAACAACGTGGGCTTAGTGCCGCCTAGATCGCAAGATGCGATCTAGGCAGCATGTCGCTTACCTGATAGAAACCCTCGAGACGAAGGAGTTGGCGATGCGCCGAGATTGGTTTGTTTTGGGTTGAACGTGAGTTGTTGTTTATTCCATAAACCCTAGATACATATTTATAGTCCGTAGACTCTCTAATCGTGGGAATAGTCCCAACCGGCACGGGCCCAATTCTAACTAACCGACACGTATCCTACTATGTTACAGATACAAGGGCAAACTAGCCCAAACTTGCTAAACAAGGCCGATTCACGTATATTCTTCAACATAAAATCTTCAAGTCCACCTTGGTCGCGGCCCACCTCTGACTCGGTCAAATTCTGGTGATAACAAGTTTAGACTAAGTTTATGACAAATTGAGTTCAAATTTTCATTCAACAAAATTAAAAACTAGGTGAACTCCCACTCAAAACAATATCCCTTGGATTGTCTTAGTGATCACACGAACCAAATCCACTACACCAAGCCCGATCATCACGAGACAAGATGTAACTTCAATGGCGAACACTCAAAGTATTCATCATATCAATCATATGATTCATGCTCTACCTTTCGGTATCCCGTGTTCCGAGACCATGTCTGTACATGCTAGTCTCGTCAAGGCAACCTTAGTACCTGCGTGTGCAAAACTAGCTTGCACCTGTTGTATACACATGTTGAATCTATCACACCCGATCATCACGAGATGCTTCGAAACGACAAGTCTTGGCAACGGTGCTACTAAGGATGAACACTTTATTATCTTGATATTTTAGTGAGAGGGATCATCTTATAATGCTACCATCGTGATCTAAGCAAAATAAGATGCATAAAAGGATTAACATCACATGCAATTCATATGTGATATGTGATACGTCTCCGACGTATCGATAATTTCTTATGTTCCATGCCACATTATTGATGTTATCTACATGTTTTATGCACACTTTATGTCATATTCGTGCATTTTCTGGAACTAACCTATTAACAAGATGCCGAAGTGCCGCTCTCGTTTTCTCGCTGTTTTTGGTTTCTTAAATCCTAGTAACGAAATATTCTCGGAATTGGACGAAATCAACGCCCAGTGTTCCTATTTTCACCGGAAGCATCCGTAACACACGAGAAGGACCAGAGGGGGGGCACTGGGCCCCCAGACCATAGGCCGGCGCGGCCCAGGCCCTAGCCGCGCCGCCATATGGTGTGGCCACCCCTTTAGCCGTCCTGCGCCGCCTCTTCGCCTATTTAAAGCCTCCGTCGCGAAAACCCTGAGGCGTTCGACGAAACCCACAGAAACCTTCCAGAGCCGCCGCCATCGCGAAGCCAAGATCTGGGGGACAGGAGTCTCTGTTCCGGCACGCCGCCGGAACGGGGAAGTGCCCTCGGAAGGCTTCTCCATCAACGCCACCGCCATCTTCATCACCGTTGCTGCTCCCATGAGGAGGGAGTAGTTCTCCATCGAGGCTCGGGGCTGTACCGGTAGCTATGTGGTTCATCTCTCTCCTATGTACTTCAATACAATAATCTCATGAGCTGCCTTACATGATTGAGATTCATATGATGATGCTTGTAATCTAGATGTCATTATGCTAGTCAAGTGAGTTTTACTTATGTGATCTCCGGAGACTCCTTGTCCCACGTGTGTAAAGGTGACAAGTGTGTGCACCGTGTGGGTCTCTTAGGCTATATTTCACAGAATACTTATTCACCGTTGAATGGCATAGTGAGGTGCTTATTTATATCTCTTTATGATTGCAATGTGTTTGTATCACAATTTATCTATGTGCTACTCTAGCAATGTTATTAAAGTAGTCTATTCCTCCCGCACGATGTAATGGTGACAAGTGTGTGCATCCGTGTTAGTACTTGGTTTATGCTATGATCATGATCTCTTGTAGATTGTGAAGTTAACTATTGCTATGATAGTATTGATGTGATCTATTCCTCCTACATATGCATGAAGGTGACAAGTGTGCATGCTATGTTAGTACTTGGTTTAGTCTTTTGATCTATCTTACACTATAAGGTTACTAAAATATGAACATTAATTGTGGAGCTTGTTAACTCCGGCATTGAGGGTTCGTGTAATCCTACGCAATGTGTTCATCATCCAACAAGAGTGTAGAGTATGCATTTATCTATTCTCGTTATGTGATCAATGTTGAGAGTGTCCACTAGTGAAAGTGTAATCCCTAGGCCTTGTTCCTAAATATCGCTATCGCTGCTTGTTTACTCGTTTTATCGTGTTACTATCGCTGAAATACTACCACCATCAACTACACGCCAAGCAAGCTATTTTCCGGCACCGTTGCTACTGCTCATATATATTCATACCACCCGTATTTCACTATCTCTTCGCCGAACTAGTGCACCTATTAGGTGTGTTGGGGACACAAGAAACTTCTTGCTTTGTGGTTGCAGGGTTGCATGAGAGGGATATCTTTGACCTCTTCCTCCCTGAGTTCGATAAACCTTGGGTGATCCACTTAAGGGAAAACTTGCTGCTGTTCTACAAACCTCTGCTCTTGGAGGCCCAACACCGTCTACAGGAAAAGGAGGGGGAAGTAGACATCAAGCTATTTTCTGGCGCCGTTGCCGGGGAGGAAAGGTAAAAGGTACTCACACTCCGGATCTCGGCTACTAAGCTATTTTCCGGCGTTGTAAGTACTCGAAGCTATTTCCTTTAGATCCTGCAATTGCATCTTTTTGTTTCTTGTTTACACTAGTTTGGCATAATGGACAAGAATGAGCTTCTTATTCTATTTCCTGATTTAAAACATGGATTGTTTGATGCGAAAATTAAAAAACCTATGGAATCTTATTTGCATGCTCGGTAGTAATATTAGTATGAACGCTTTGAACACCATTGTTGATAATGATATAGAAAGTTCTAAGCTTGGGGAAGCTGGTTTTCATGATCTTTTTGTCCCCCAAGCATTGAGGAGAAAATTTTCTTTGATGATACTTTGCCTCCTATTTATGATGATTATAATGATATTGGTCTTTTAGTGCCGCCTACTATGGAGAGTAATTTTTATGATGATAATACTATGCCTCCTACACTTGATGAGAATAATAATGATAGTTACTTTGTTGAATTTGCTCCTACTACAATTAATAAGAATAACTATGCTTATGTTGGGAGTAGTAATAATTTTATGCATGAGACTCATGATAAGAATGCTTTATGTGATAGTTATATTTTTGAGTTTGCTCATGACACTACTGAAAGTTATTATGAGAGAGGAAAATATGGTTGTAGAAATTTTCATGTTACTAAAACACCTCTCTATGTGCTGAAATTTTTGAAGCTATACTTGTTTTATCTTCCTATGCTTGTTACTTTGCTTTTCATGAACTTGTTTATTTACAAGATTCCTATGCATAGGAAGCATGTTAGACTTAAATGTGTTTTGAATTTGCCTCTGGATGCTCTCTTTCGCTTCAACTACTATTTCTTATGAGTGCATCATTAAAACTGCTGAGCCCATCTTAATGGCTATAAAGAAAGAACTTCTTGGGAGATAACCCATGTGTAATTTTGCTACAGTACTTTGTTTTATATTTGTGTCTTGGAAGTTGTTTACTACTGTATCAACCTATCCTTATCTTAGTTTTGTGTTTTGTTGTGCCAAGTAAAGTCTTTGATAGTAAAGTCAATACTAGATTTGGATTACTGCGCAGAAACTGTTTTCTTGCTGTCACGAATCTGGGCCTAATTCTCTGTAGGTAACTAAGAAAATTATGCCAATTTACGTGAGTGATCCTCGGATATGTACGCAACTTTCATTCAATTTGAGCATTTTCATCCGAGCAAGTCTGGTGCTATTTTAAAATTCGTCTTTACTGCATCGTTCTGTTTTGACAGATTCTCGCCTTTTATTTCGCATTGCTTTTTTCGCTGTGTTGGGTGGATTTCTTTGTTCCATTACCTTCCAGTAGCTTTGAGCAATGTCCAGAAGTGTTAAGAATGATTGTGTCACCTCTGAACATGTGAGTTTTTTTTTGATTATGCACTAACCCTCTAATGAGTTTGTTTCGAGTTTGGTGTGGAGGAAGTTTTCAAGGGTCAAGAGAGGAGGATGATACAATATGATCAAGAAGAGTGAAAAGTCTAAGCTTGGGGATGCCCCGGTGGTTCATCCCTGCATATTTCAAGAAGACTCAAGCATATAAGCTTGGGGATGCCCAAGGCATCCCCTTCTTCATCGACAAATTATCAGGTTCCTTCTCTTGAAACTATATTTTTATTCGGTCACATCTTATGTACTTTACTTGGAGCGTCTGTTTGTTTGTTTCTATTTTTGTTTTTGTTTGAATAAATGCTTGTGTGGGATAGAGACACGCTCCGCTGGTTCGTATGAACACATGTGTTCTTAGCTTTTAATTTTCATGGCGAAGGTTGAAACTGCTTCGTTAATTGTTATATGGTTGGAAACGGAAAATGATACATGTAGTAATTGCTATTAATGTCTTGGGTAATGTGATACTTGGCAATTGTTGTGCTCATTTTTTAAGCTCTTGCATCATATGCTTTGCACCCATTAATGAAGAAATACATAGAGCATGCTAAAATTTGGTTTGCATATTTGGTTTCTCTAAGGTCTAGATAATTTCTAGTATTGAGTTTGAACAACAAGGAAGACGGTGTAGAGTCTTATAATGTTTTCAATATGTCTTTTATGTGAGTTTTGCTGCACCGGTTCATCCTTGTGTTTGTTTCAAATAAACCTTGCTAGCCTAAACCTTGTATCGAGAGGGAATACTTCTCATGCATCCAAAATACTTGAGCCAACCACTATGCCATTTATGTCCACCATACCTACCTACTACATGGTATTTTTCCGCCATTCCAAAGTAAATTGCTTGAGTGCTACCTTTAAAATTCCATCATTCACCTTTGCAATATATAGCTCATGGGACAAATAGCTTAAAAACTATTGTGGTATTGAATATGTACTTATGCACTTTATCTCTTATTAAGTTGCTTGTTGTGCGATAACCATGTTTCTGGGGACGCCCTCAACTATTCCTTGTTGAATTTCATGTGAGTTGCTATGCATGTTCGTCTTGTCTGAAGTAAGAGCGATCTACCACCTTATGGTTAAGCATGCATATTGTTAGAGAAGAACATTGGGCCGCTAACTAAAGCCATGATCCATGGTGGAAGTTTCGGTTTTGGACATATATCCTCAATCTCAAATGAGAAAATTATTAATTGTTGTTACATGCTTATGCATAAAAGAGGAGTCCATTATCTGTTGTCTATGTTGTCCCGGTATGGATGTCTAAGTTGAAGAATAATCAATAGCGAGAAATCCAATGCGAGCTTTCTCCTTAGACCTTTGTACGGGCGGCATAGAGGTACCCCATTGTGACACTTGGTTAAAACATGTGCATTGTGATGATCCGGTAGTCCAAGCTAATTAGGACAAGGTGCGGGCACTATTAGTATACTATGCATGAGGCTTGCAACTTGTAAGATATAATTTACATGATACATATGCTTTATTACTACCGTTGACAAAATTGTTTCATGTTTTCGAAATCAAAGCTCTAGCACAAATATAGCAATCGATGCTTTTCCTCTATGAGGACCATTCTTTTACTTTCAATGTTGAGTCAGTTCACCTATTTCTCTCCACCTCAAGAAGCAAACACTTGTGTGAACTGTGCATTGATTCCTACATACTTGCTTATTGCACTTATTATATTACTCTATGTTGACAATATCCATGAGATATACATGTTACAAGTTGAAAGCAACCGCTGAAACTTAATCTTCCTTTGTGTTGCTTCAATGCCTTTACTTTGAATTATTGCTTTATGAGTTAACTCTTATGCAAGACTTATTGATGCTTGTCTTGAAGTGCTATTCATGAAAAGTCTTTGCTATATGATTCACTTGTTTACTCATGTCATATACATTGTTTTGATCGCTGCATTCACTACATATGCTTTACAAATAGTATGATCAAGGTTATGATGGCATGACACTCCATAAATTATCTTTGTTATCGTTTTACCTGCTCGGGACGAGCAGAACTAAGCTTGGGGATGGTGATACGTCTCCGACGTATCGATAATTTCTTATGTTCCATGCCACATTATTGATGTTATCTACATGTTTTATGCACACTTTATGTCATATTCGTGCATTTTACGGAACTAACCTATTAACAAGATGCCGAAGTGCCGGTTCCCGTTTTCTGCTGTTTTTGGTTTCGAAATCCTAGTAACGAAATATTCTCGGAATTGGACGAAATCAACGCCCAGGTTCCTATTTTCACCGGAAGCATCCAGAACACACGAGAAGGACCAGAGGGGGGCACTGGGCCCCCAGACCATAGGCCGGCGCGGCCCAGGCCCTGGCCGCGCCGCCATACGGTGTGGCCACCCCTTTAGCCCTCCTGCGCCGCCTCTTCGCCTATTTAAAGCCTCCGTCGCGAAAACCCTGAGGCGTTCGACGAAACCCACAGAAACCTTGCAGAGCCACCGCCATCGCGAAGCCAAGATCTGGGGGACAGGAGTCTCTGTTCCGGCACGCCGCCGGAATGGGGAAGTGCCCCCGGAAGGCTTCTCCATCAACGCCACCGCCATCTTCATCACCGCTGCTGCTCCCATGAGGAGGGAGTAGTTCTCCATCGAGGCTCGGGGCTGTACCGGTAGCTATGTGGTTCATCTCTCTCCTATGTACTTCAATACAATAATCTCATGAGCTGCCTTACATGATTGAGATTCATATGATGATGCTTGTAATCTAGATGTCATTATGCTAGTCAAGTGAGTTTTACTTATGTGATCTCCGGAGACTCCTTGTCCCACGTGTGTAAAGGTGACGAGTGTGTGCACCGTGTGGGTCTCTTAGGCTATATTTCACGAATACTTATTCATTGTTGAATGGCATAGTGAGGTGCTTATTTATATCTCTTTATGATTGCAATGTGTTTGTATCACAATTTATCTATGTGCTACTCTAGCAATGTTATTAAAGTAGTCTATTCCTCCCGCACGATGTAATGGTGACGAGTGTGTGCATCCGTGTTAGTACTTGGTTTATGCTATGATCATGATCTCTTGTAGATTGCGAAGTTAACTATTGCTATGATAGTATTGATGTGATCTATTCCTCCTACATATGCATGAAGGTGACGAGTGTGCATGCTATGTTAGTACTTGGTTTAGTCTTTTGATCTATCTTACACTATAAGGTTACTAAAATATGAACATTAATTGTGGAGCTTGTTAACTCCGGCATTGAGGGTTCGTGTAATCCTACGCAATGTGTTCATCATCCAACAAGAGTGTAGAGTATGCATTTATCTATTCTGTTATGTGATCAATGTTGAGAGTGTCCACTAGTGAAAGTGTAATCCCTAGGCCTTGTTCCTAAATATCGCTATCGCTGCTTGTTTACTTGTTTTACTGTGTTACTACTCGCTGCAATACTACCACCATCAACTACACGCCAGGCAAGCTATTTTACGGCACCGTTGCTACTTGCTCATATATATTCATACCACATGTATTTCACTATCTCTTCGCCGAACTAGTGCACCTATTAGGTGTGTTGGGGACACAAGTGACTTCTTGCTTTGTGGTTGCAGGGTTGCATGAGAGGGATATCTTTGACCTCTTCCTCCCTGAGTTCGATAAACCTTGGGTGATCCACTTAAGGGAAAACTTGCTGCTGTTCTACAAACCTCTGCTCTTGGAGGCCCAACACTGTCTACAGGAAAAGGAGGGGGAAGTAGACATCAATATGCTATGGCCCCTTTGTCTTTGCGTCTTTGATCTTCATCTCCAAAGCACGGACATGATCTCCATCATCAAAGGGCATGATCTCCATCATCGTTGGCGTAGCGTCAAGGTCAATGGCGTCGTCTTCATGATTGTTCTCCCATGTAGCAACTATTACAACTTCTTTGAAAAACTACTCAACATGAAATTTAAAGACAACCATAAGGCTCTTGCCGGTTGCCACAATACAATAATGATCATCTCATACATATTCATCATCACATTATGGCCATATCACATCACCAAACCCTGCAAAAACAAGTTAGACGTCTCTAATTTGGTTTGCATATTTTACATGGTTTAGGGTTTTCGAGTAAGATCCAATCTACCTACGATCATGAACCACAACGGTGATATTAGTGTTGTCAATAGAAGAGTAAATTGGATCTTCACTATAGTAGGAGAGATAGACACCCGCAAAGCCACTTGCATGTCGAGCGTGGAGCAAATCTCATGAACGCGGTCATGTAAAGTTAGCCCGAGCCGCTTCATCCCACTATACCACAAAGATGCAAAGTACTCAAACTAAAGACAACAAAGCATCAACGCCCACAAAACAATTGTGTTCTACTCGTGCAACCACTCTATGCATAGATCTGGCTCTCATACCACTGATGGGATTCGTAGCATAGAAAACAAAATATGTCCTACCGTGAGAACGCAATCCAAGCCAAGATGCAATCTACAAGACGGTAGCAACGAGGGGATGAACGAGACTAACCCTTTAAGAGTTCCAAAGCCTACGAGATTAGATCTCGTTGTTGTAGAAGATGATCACTTGCCGCTTTCGAAAGCGCGTAGAAGATCTTGACGGTGCCACAATCGGGCAGCACCTCCGTACTCGATCACACGTTCGGTGTTGATGACGATGTCCTTCTCCCCGTTCCAGCGGGCAGCGGAAGTAGTAGATCCTCCTTGGAATCCCGGCAGCACGACGGCGTGGTGGCGGTGTTGATGGAGATCTCCGGCGGAGCTTCGCTAAGCGTATGCGGGAGAGGTGGTGGAGGAGAGGCGGCTAGGGTTTGGGAGAGGGGGTCGCCGACCACTTGAGGGGTGCGGCCAGCTATGGCTTGAGGTGGCCGGCCTCCTCCCCTTGTCCCTCATTATATAGGTGGAAGCCCCAAGAGTTGTAGTCCAAGTCTTCGAATAAGACCCCAACACCAAAACTTCCCAAAGGTGGGAAACCTACTCAAGGGGGAGTCCTACCCAAGGTGGGACTCCCACCTTTTCCTTAGGTGGGGTGGCCGGCCACCTATGGTGGAGTCCACCTGGGACTCCACTCCCTTAGGGTTGGCCGGCCATGCTAGGTGGAGTCCCTCCGGGACTCTGCCTTCCATAGTAATTTCTTCCGGACTTTTCTAGAACCTTCCATAAATGCACCGGATCATTTTCAAACTTATAAAATGACTTCCTATATATGAATCTTATTCTCCGGACCATTCCGGAACTCCTCGTGATGTCCTGGATCCCATCCGAGACTCCGAACAAAACTTCGAACTCCATTCCATATTCCATATCTACTTAAACGACATCAAACCTTAAGTGTGTCACCCTACGGTTCGCGAACTATGTAGACATGGTTGAGACCTCTCTCTGACCAATAACCAATAGCGGGATCTGGAGATCCATAATGGCTCCCACATATTCAAGGATGACTTTAGTGATCGAATGAACCATTCACATACGATACCGATTCCCTTTGTCACGCGATATTTTACTTGTCCGAGGTTTGATCATCTGTATCTCTATACCTTGTTCAACCTCGTCTCCTGACAAGTACTCTTTACTCGTACCGTGGTATGTAGTCTCTTATGAACCATTCATATGCTTGCAAGCTAATTAGACGACATTCCACCGAGAGGGCCCAGAGTATATCTAGCCGTCATCGGGATGGACAAATCCCACTGTTGATCCATATGCCTCAACTCATACTTTCCGGATACTTAATCCCACCTTTATAACCACCCATTTACGAAGTGGCGTTTGATGTAATCAAAGTACCTTTCCGGTATAAGTGATTTACATGATCTCATGGTCGAAGGACTAGGTAACTATGTATCGAAAGCTTATAGCAAATAACTTAATGACGTGATCTTATGCTACGCTTAATTGGGTGTGTCCATTACATCATTCATATAATGACATAACCTTGTTATTAATAACATCCAATGTTCATGATCATGAAACTATGATCATCTATTAATCAACAAGCTAGTTATACAAGAGGCTTACTAGGGACTCCTTGTTGTTTACATAACACACATGTATCAATGTTTCGGTTAATACAATTATAGCATGGTATATGAACATTTATCATAAACACAAAGATATATAATAACCACTTTATTATTGCCTCTTGGGCATATCTCCAACATTCTTGTCATTGGTTTTTCGACCAGTGCCTCCGCCTATCCTTGCTTCGCTGCCCTCTAGGTGAGCCCGTGCTCCTAAGGAGGTGGCCACCACGCCTCGTCGGAGTGGTCGCATCGAGAAGCAGAAGCAATTGCGGAAGGATGCTACATCTCAGGAGTTGCTCGCGCGTGTTTTGGGCATCTTGAAAGAGAACGCTGAGTTTCATGACAATGCCCTTGCTGCTGAAAGGACACGGATGTCGCCTAGAGGGGGGTGAATAGGCGATTTAAAACTTTTACGAGATGGGCTTAACAAATGCGGAATAAAACTAGCGTTTACTTTGTCAAGCGCAAAGCCTATATACTATGGTTCACCTATGTGCACCAACAACTTATTCTAAGCAATGGTTCACCTATGTTCACCAACAACTTATGCTAAGCAATACAAGCAAGTATGTGATAGCAAGATATATAAAACTTCAAGCACGATGGCTATCACAAGGTAAAGTGCATAAGTAAAGAGCTCGGGTATAGAGATAACCGAGGCACGCGGGAGACGATGATTTATCCCGGAGTTCACACTCTTGCGAGTGCTAATCTCCGGTGGAGAGGTGCGGTTGCTTAGTGCTCCCGAACGCCACAAGAGGCTCACCTTGAGGTGTGGTTGCTCGATGCACACCAACGCCACAAAGGCCTCACCCCAAGATGCGGTACTCACACCACACACCGAACGCCACGAAGGCGCCTCACCTAAATCTCCGGTGACCCTCGCCACAAAGGCCTAGGTCACGGTTCCACTAAGGGATTTCCTTCGAGGCGGAAACCGGGCCTTACACAAAGATTGGGGCACACATCCACAACTTAATTGGAGGCTCCCAACAAATCGCCACAAAGGCCAAGAATCCGTCTAGGGTTCCAAGAACCCAAGAGTAACAACCTTCTTGCTTTCACCACCACGAATCACCGTGGAGAACTCAAACCGATGCACCAAATGCAATGGCAAGAACACCACAAAGATGCTCAAGTCCTTCTCTCTCAAATTCCAACAAAGCTACAAAAGCTATTGGGGGAATAAGAGAGGAAGAACAAATAAGAGGAGGAACACCAAATTTCTCCAAGATCTAGATCTAGTGGATTCCCCTCACAAAGAGAGGGATTTGTTTGGTAGGAATGTAGATCTAGATCTCCTCTTCCTTTTCCCTCAAAAAGATTCAAGAAGCATAGGAGGAGTAGAGGGAAAGGGAAGCTCTCAAGGTCAACAATGGTGGAGAGCACAAAGGGGAAGAGGTAGCTGCCCAAGGAGGAAGAAGGGGGTCTTAAATACCCCCTCCCATCGAAATATGACCGTTTGGGTCAGCTCAGGCCGGATTTTCCGGGCCGGATATTTGCAAAATATCCGGGCCCCGAAAATCGGCTAAGGATGTGAGAAAACTGCTCGCAGTAAGGGGGGCGGACATTTGGCCGGATATTTGGCTGGATTTTCCCAAAAACCGGATTTTTCGGGGGGGGGGGGGGGGGGGGGATTATCCGCCCCAAACTTGGGCCGGAATATCCCCCCCCCGAAAACTGGCAGAAACAACAAACCGAAACGGGCATAACTTTAGCATCCGGACTCCGATTTTGATGATCTTGGGCTTGTTTTAAAGCCAGGAACAAGCTCTACAAGATCATGCAGGAAACCATCATAGTCCAACAAGGGAGGATAGAAACAAATGATGAAAGGTTTGACCTATCTAAAAAAGACATACCGGTAAAACCTCCAATCTTGAAAATGCAACAAGTTGCCCATGCAAAAACCATTCTTGATGAACTAGACCTTGTCATGAGAATAAACACAAGCTCTAAATCATCACATGGATAAGATCCAAATAACAACCAAGAAAGATGATGAACCAAACTCGAAAACGCAACAAGTGATCTATGCGAAATCCGTTTTCGATGAACTAGAGCTTGTCATGAGAATAAGCACAAGCTCTAAAACATCACATGGAAAAGGTCCAAATAACAACCAAGAAAGATGATGCAAGGATGCAATGGTTTGAGCTCTCTCCGAATGATACGATCGAGTTACTCACTCGAGAGCCCTCTTGATAGTACGGCAACTAAACTATAAACCGGTCTCCAACTACACTTATGAGACCGGTGAGAAAGAAACCCTATCAAGAGCAAACCTTATACTTGCGCATTCCACTTGAGCTCGATGACGCCGATCTTGACCTCAACAAGATGGAACGCCTTTCTTGCTTGTGCTTGCTTGACGAAGTCTTGTGGATTGCTCCCCCATAATCCACCATGGGAGAGCTTCTTCTTCGGCGCATCTTCACATATCCATGAACACCATATGGATGGCAAGAGTCAATCAAAGGATCTCTTCGAGATGGCTCATCTTGAACTAGCACTTCATTTCTCCATGGCAAGCTTCAAGCTTATGAACTCTTCGAGTTGGCTCATCTTGAACTTGCACTTCATTTCTTCATTCTTCATCATGTTGATGTCTTGAAGTAACTTGAGGGCTCACTTCATCTTCATCTTCAAGACATACTTGACACTTGATATCCTTCAACAAATTCTTCTTATTACAACCTTGAAGACAACATATGGTTCAAGAATTGCCTATGGACAACTCCTACAAATATAACTCAATGCAAACATTAGTCCGTAGGGATTGTCATTAATTACCAAAACCACACATGGGGGCTCCATGCACTTTCAATCTCCCCCATTTTGGTAATTGATGACAATCTCTTTGAGAGGGTTTATATAAGGAATTGAAGTAGCAAACAAGTTGAATATATAGAGCAAACTCCCCCATAATATATGCGTGTGTGAATGATCTTGACTTTCATTGCATATATTGGCATTCAAAGCCTAGTGGAGTTTCCTCTAACTATTCAACTATGCAAAGCAACAAGATGCAATGCAATAAAGGCACATGCTTAAGCACAAAGCAAATACATAACCAAATTCCCTTAAACCCTCCAAACTTCTCCCCCATTGGCACCAATTGTCGAAATGGGTGAAAAATTTAGAAGGCCAATATAGTGAGAGTTCCTCCATAGCGTGTGCATTTCTCATAATTTGAATGGAATCAAATGCATGTATCCAATGACGAATATTCGGAAGGAATCACACTATAGATAGGATCAAAGATTGCAAAAAGATAACAAAGTCTAGAAGCTTCAACAAATGAAGCAAGCAACCAAATGAACCACAAAGAAGATACCAAAAGAAAGATAGATATTATGCTAAGATCAAGAAGATTGCTCTAAATAATATGAGGAAGCTCCCCAAGGTTTGTGCACAAAACTAGACAATTTGCATTGTAGTATAAAGTGCACAAACATGAAATCATCACTCCCATAATATCATTCAAAAACAAAAGATACCAAGTGAATCAAACTCTAATGATCACCAAAAGATAGTGCTCTAAATCAAATGAGGAAGCTCCCCAAGGTACATGCATAAATTAAAATGTTGCATTTGAATACAATATGCATAACATGGAATCCTCACTCCCTCATTACCATTTAAAACACAAACATTTGCAATAGATCATAGAAATAAAAATAAGCTTAACACTTGCAACAAACAAATAGTTGATCAACAAGTAAGAGGCACCATAATAAAAAGGCTCAACCAAGAGGATATATGAAAGGCATGATGAAGCATATTATAGGACTATTACAAGGATGAGCAAAAAGCACCATCATAGTCTTCAATGAATTATATTGCTTAGCATGACCAATCAACACGCAATAAATAAATAAAATATCAAAAAGGGATGTATCATCTCTTATGTGTATAAGTTTCTCTAAGTGGGCAATATCACAAAGATATTTATCCACAAAGAAACATGCACACACAAAATAGATACGCAAGAAATATAGTATGATATCCAAAAAAGAAGTCATGCAATATGTGACATAGGCATCCCAAATGGGCCTGCCGAAGATAGTACCCGGGGTTTACTGAAGGCCCATTACCCGAAGAATAAGAAGATTCGGGAGCCCAAGATATATTAAGGAAAGTTAGAGTTGTAATAGGATGTGTTATTTGTAATCTGGCGGGATGAGTTAGAAACCGTCCCGGACTGCGTAATTTGTACAAAACGAAACCCTCGGCTCCGCCTCCTATATAAAGGGGAGTCGAGGGACGAAGAGATCATCGAATCATTGTTTCAAACCCTAGTTTTCATAATCGTCGAGTACTTTTCGGCTGAAACCTTCGAGATCTACTTGCCCTCTACTTCCAACTAAACCCTAGCCTACAATCCATAGGCATTGACAAGTTGATACCTTGTCAATTGGCGCCGTCTCGTGGGAACTAGAGCCGTAAGGATCCGATCTCGATGGCACGTTCAAGATCTTCGACATCATCAACCGCAAGCAATGCAATGGATCGAGGTAAACGGATCGTCTGCTGGTCTCGTCGATTTTGTTCCTCACCCACCCTCCCGTTTGGATGCATATGCGTATCTGGCGGAGCCTATGGAGATGACGTTCGGAAGGTTTCGCTTTCGCGTCGAGAAGGAAGGATCGTATCGTGTCGAAATTCCGATTTCGTCGGGATCGTCGGCGGTCGATTCCGATTTTTCAAGCTATACATCGTCAAACGAATCAAGAGAAGAAGAAACTTCGTTGACACGCTACGTCAGCACCAGAGCAAGAGAGAAACTCGCCAAGATCTTCAACGACATGTCGTTTGAGTCATATGCGGACTCATATATAAGCGATGGCTCAAGCGATGTCGACAGTTACGACTTCATCGACAAATCTATTACAGTGGGCAAGGTCTTCATCAATCTCAACGATGATGTCACCAAACCCAACATAGATCTGAATACAAAGTATCATCAGATTTATGCTATTGAAGATCAAGAGGAAACATCCGAGGCTTTCGACGATCTGGGAAATCCATACGTCGATCCCTCCAATCTGCGACAAGGCCTGGGCAATAAATACGTCGGGCCACAGCCGCGAGACAGAGTTCAACTTTCGCAAGCAGCGTGGGACAGAGCCGCGAGAGCTATGAACGGTACAGAACCAATGGCTACCACGGCCACACCAGAGGAATTACAAGCATATCAATATAGGCTCGCACGAGCTGCCAGAGAACTGGAGAAACAGACAGCTGAGTTAAACAGAAGAAAGGAGGCAGCTTCGCATCTAGCGGGAGAAGGGCAGATCTAAGTCGACAATCTAGAACTTCGGGTGATAGCCACGGGGAGGCGCGGAACGGAGCAAGATCAAGGTTGCAACATATACCCGAAGCGAAAAGAGAGCACTTGGTCCAAAACCTCGACATGTCCTTTATGTCGATAGATACAAGAGGAAACATCATCCCTAAGACACCAGAGGCTGGGTATATGGCGACACATGCTTTTATCCTTGCATCTAAACCACCTCCAGGTGATCCAAGGGAAACACTATACAATATGGCGGTAGCAGGAGTTGGAGCTATGGGGACAGCGTTTGTATCAACGCCTCCCGAAGGAGCGGCAAGACAAAATAGTCCACGACCTGCAGCAGCAACAGCGGCGGCACCTGAAGGACCAAGTGGAGCAAGAGACACGGTAGCACAGGCAAGGGTTGACAGAGCACGGCAAAGCAGAAGGGAACAGCGGCAATCCCCGGAACTTAACGACGAAGATATGTGCGGCTTGCCGTGTTTCACGAGGAGAGTTCGAAAAACTCGAGTCCCTTCAGGATTCAAGTTACCCGATAACTTCAAGAAATTCGACGGCCTTCAAGATCCAGAGGATTGGCTAGTTGATTATCTCGAGACAGTAAAGCTCACAGGAGGAACCAGAGCAACAGCTATGCAAAGCATCCAGGTGCATTTGAGTGGAGCCGCACGATCTTGGATAAAGAAACTTACTCCAGGATCTATCGACAGCTGGGAAAGCTTCGAGAACGTGTTCGTCAAGAACTTCAGATCCACGTGCAAAAAACCTGCGTCGTTAGAGGAGTTGAGAGCATGTCGACAAAAGCCAGATGAGCCAATGAGAAAATATATCCAAAGGTGGAACATCATCAAAAACTCGGCAGAAAATATATCTGACGAGAGAGCAATAGATGCGTTTGTCGCGAGGAATCGAGCGTGAAGATTTTGTCGAGGACTTGGGAAGGACCAATCCAAAGACGAGTATCCGCGTTAATGGAAATAGCAAACGAGATGGGCGGATGGAGAAGATGCTGTCCACAACAAACGACACGAGTCGCCGGAGGAGGACCGTGGTCGAAATTATCAACCGAGGCGACGATTTCCTCAGCGATACCCGAACTATGACGCTCCAGGGCAAATTTCGGCAGGTTTTCGGGCAAACACAGGAGGAAACAACAGAGATGATTATCAGAGAAGCAGCGAACAGCGAGGTGATAACAGGGATGATTCTCGCAACAACAGGCAAAATAGCGGGCCTAGGTTCCCAAGGCCTTTCGTGTCCCCTGAAGAAATGATGAACGGACCGTGCCAGATGCATTTTTTCATCGACAGCAACGGAAAAAGACAGTCAGGGCACCTGTAGAAAGGCTGTCGAAATTTTCAGGCAATGTTAAGGTATGCAGAGCACGCTAACGCTCGAGCAGCACAGAGAAATCCTCGGGAACCCAGGAGCGAGATTCACTTGCCACCACCTCCCGCGATTACAGACGACAATCGGCATCAGCTCAGAATAGCGGCAGCACCTCCACCACCACCTTATGTCGATCCTAACTCCAACGGAGCGGTGTCGATGATTCAGAAGGGAAGGCCATCCAATAGAGCTCAGAAAGTAATCTCACGCCAGGTGTTTATGGCAGAAAAAATGCCTCCACCAACAGTCGAGTATCTTAATTGGTCAGGGCAAGATATTGGCTTCACCATAGCAGATCATCCGCAGCAAGTTCCTCGACCAGGGCAGTCAGCACTTATTCTGCCGGCGGTTATTGCGGGATTTGATGTCTCTCGAGTGTTCATAGACGGCGGCAGCAGCCTAAACCTCATGTATGCAGATACATTGAGGAAGATGAACATATCCTTAGCAAACTTGAAGCCAACAGACACAAGGTTCCACGGCATTACACCGGAGAAACCAAGTTATCCATTGGGGAAGATCAATCTTGACGTTCAGTTTGGAACCCGAGAAAATTATAGAATCGAAAGGCTGGAATTTGAAGTCGTGGATTTTCCGTCGCAATACCACGCTTTGTTGGGACGACCAGCATACGCTAGATTTATGGCGGTGCCACACTATATATATCTGTTGTGGAGATTGCCTGGACCAAAGGGACCAATCACAGTCAAAGGAAGCTTCGCCTTAGCTGATAAGTGCGACAAGGATTTTCATCGGCTATCAGAAACTTTCGGAATGCAAGCTGAGTATTTGGCGTCAAAAAGTATGACTGACTACGACGTGCTGCCAGACGTTGGAAGGCCAAAGAATCAACTTTCAATACGGAGAAAAATTCTAAGGAGGTGCAGATTCACCCGACAGACCCGAAAAAGACGACGTCCATTGCAACAAATATGGATATCGCATAGGAAAGCGCGCTCGTCAAGTTCCTCCGTGAGCACTCGGAAAATCTTCGCATGGTGTCCAGCTGACATGCCGGGAGTACCCGGGGAACTTGCCGAGCACCACCTCAACTTAGATCCTCTCGCGAGACCAATCAAACAACCCTTGCGGCGTTTTTCGGAACCAAACCGCAAAGCTATGTTATCAGAAATAAATCGGCTTAAGGATGTTGGTTTTATCAAAGAGATATCTACAGAAGCCACATGGGTAGCTAACCCAGTGATGGTGCCGAAGAAACACACGACAGTCCTTCGCATGTGCGTCGACTTTACGTGTCTCAATAAACATTGTCCAAAGGATCACTTTCCCCTCCCGAGGATCGATCAAATTATCGACTCCACGGCTGGATGCGAACGTCTTTCCTTCCTGGACGCATATTCTGGTTATAACCAGATCAGATTAAAAGAAGATGATGAGGCCAAAACAGCGTTTATTACACCTTACGGCGTGTTTTGCTACAGAACAATGCCCTTTGGTCTAAAAAATGCGGGAGCAACATATCAGAGGATGATGCAGAAGTGTTTGGCGACACAGATTGGGAAAAACGTGCAAGTATACATCGACGATGTCGTCATAACATCAAAAAAGGGGGCAACGTTGATCGAGGATCTCAAAGAAACCTTTGACAACCTCGACAAATTCTGCCTAAAATTGAACCCGACGAAGTGTTCTTTTGGCGTCCCAGCAGGAGAACTTCTGGGGTTTCTAGTTTCAGCAAGAGGGATTGAAGCAAATCCCGATAAAATACAAGCTATCGTAACAATGAGGAAGCCAACAAAGTTGAAAGAAATACAGCGATTAATCGGGCGAGTCGCGAGCCTTGAGCAGATTCGTCGCCGAGGCTAGGGGAAAAAGCGCTACCATTTTACGCCCTCATAAAGCAAGGAGATAAGTTCCAGTGGAACGAAGAAGCGGACAGAGCTTTTGAGGACCTCAAACGCAAAATCTCGACGCCCCCCATCTTGGTGGCGCCAAAAGAGAAGGAGCCTTTGCTATTGTATATTGCGGCCACACCCCAGGTAGTAAGCATAGTCCTTGTCGTTGAAAGGGAAGAAGAAGGAAAACTCCACGGAGTGCAGAGGCCAGTATACTTCGTCAGCGAAGTTTTATCGCCCTCAAAACAAAGGTACCCTCAATACCAAAAGCTAGCATATGGAGTGTTCACAACAGCACGAAAATTGCGCCTCTATTTTTCGGCACACCCGATCATAGTGGTCAACGAAGCTCCTTTGTCAAACATACTAAACAATCCAGAAGCTACGGGTCGTGTCTCCCTTTGGGGAATAGAACTTTCCCCTCGGGACATCACGTATGAAAAAAGAAAAGCAATCAAGTCGCAAGTTCTGCCAGACTTCATCGCGAGTGGATGGAGCTGCAAAACACAGGACCCCCGGACTTGTCGAGAACCTGGACCATGAATTTCGACGGGTCCAAGAGAGTAGAAGGAGCTAGCGCAGGAGTAGTACTTATATCACCTGAAGGCGACAAGTTGAAATACATCCTTCGGATGACGTTCCCTAACGCATCTAACAATGAAGCAGAATATGAAGCCCTCATACACGGGATGAAGATGGCAAAAGCTTGCGGTGCAACTCGACTAAAAATCTTTGGCGACTCAC
Source organism: Lolium rigidum (assembly GCF_022539505.1). NCBI lineage: Eukaryota > Viridiplantae > Streptophyta > Magnoliopsida > Poales > Poaceae > Lolium > Lolium rigidum. Next base: position 243,943,529 of record NC_061509.1, on the reverse strand, counting down.
AATTAGTGGCTCTGCAAGTTATGAACCAATGTGACGCAGTCAATGATAGCATGGTAGCATACAAGGAGGTGTACAATGAGCTCGAGAAGCTATTTGATGGATGCGAGGTAAATCACATCAGCAGATTGAGCAACGATGAAGCTGACGTCCTCGCAAACATCGGGTCGCAATGCCTCCCAATCCCGCCAGGAGTATTTTGGGAAGAAATAGCGGAGAGATCCACGAAGCCAAAAAAGGTGCAGAAAAAGCAAAAGAAGAGAAAACTTCGACACCCCTCACGAAACCACGGAGGATGAAGAGGACCAAGAGCTTGTAATGATGGTACAAGTTCCTTGGATGCAAGCATATATATCATACATCCTCGGGAAAGAAATACCCGATGATCCAGTTGAGGCAAGGCGAGTAATTCGACGCTCTAAAGCTTTCACGGTGATCAAAGGAGAATTATACAAGCGAAGTATTTCAGGCGTCCTGCAAAGGTGTGTTACACCCGAAGAAGGAAGAATAATTCTGAAGGATGTACACGAAGGAATATGTGGCCACCACGCGAGTAGTCGAGCTATTGCAGCCAAGGTTTTTCGGGCAGGATTCTATTGGTTGACAAGCAATCGAGGACGCCAAGGAAATAGTAAGAACTTGCGACGCATGTCAAAGGTTTGCCGCGAAACCTCATTCTCCAGCAGACGAGAACTAACACCAATACCATTGTCGTGGCCCTTTGCCCAATGGGGACTTGATATGGTGGGCAAGTTACACAAATCCTGGCCAGGAGGAAAGGAGTACATGCTAGTAGCTGTCGACAAATTTACAAAGTGGATAGAAGCGAAGCCGATAAACTCACCAGACGGAGCATCCACAGTAAAATTCATAAAAGGCCTCGTCTTCAGATTTGGAGTACCGCATAGCATCGTCACAGACAATGGCAGCAACTTCACATCCCACGAATTCAAAGATTATTGCAAAGAAGTGGGTATCAAGTTACACTTTGCGTCAGTCGCGCACCCGCAGACCAACGACCAAGTCGAGAAAGCTAATGGAATCATCTGCAACGGCATTAAGAAACGCTTATTAGCGCCACTGGAGAAAGCTCGACACACCTGGCCAGAGGAGCTGCCCGGTGTATTATGGAGCATACGAACAACACCAAACACAAGCAACACAAGAAACTCCGTTCTTCTTGGTTCATGGAGCAGACGGTATTACCAATCGAGATAGAGCATGACTCTCCACGAGTCGTAGAATATGATGAAGAGGTGTCGAGAAAAGCGCTAGAAGATGACGTCGATGCACTTGATGAAGCTAGAGATGAAGTACTGTCTCGGGTAACCAAATACCAACAGGATTTGAAGAATTACCACAGTCGACGTTTGCGGCCAAGATCTTTTCAAGTGGGAGACCTAGTTCTTCGGCTGACGCAAAAAAGTCATGAAAAACTCGAGTCACCATGGCTAGGCCCCTACATTGTCACGGAAGTAATCGGAGGAGGAGCATACAGGATAAAGGACAAGAAGACAGGGGTGGAGGAGCAAAACCCCTGGAACGTGGCGCAACTCAGGCGGTTCTATGCCTAGAGTTGAAATATAGTCCTTGTAAAACTTCAATGTACTTGAAACGCCCGCGAGTTTTCAGACGCACTCTTTTCCTTTTTCGGGGCACCGAGTGGGGCCGGGAAAGGTTTTTAATGAGGCGGGCTCGCGGTGCTGCAATATAATAAAGATAATGTCAATATAACTTTTCTTTATCGACATGCTCAAAGTCTCCAACCTGACGAATTTCAATATAGTTCCTCGAAAAAAGAAAAGCCTTGCCTTGGTATTAAAATACCTCGTGAGTCAATAAATACAAAATAGTGCTCAACAAAGAATCTCGGGGGCTGATATTCACCAAAACTACATATTAAATAAATGCCTTGGTTCAAAACCTCGCAATACACAAATACAGTAAATAGCCACCGAAACACTCGGGGGCTAGACAAATATAGAAATATGATGATTGCTTCACAATATAATCACAATCATGGGTTACAAAGAAGAGTTATCTACCAAAGGAAAATAATCAGTCATGATTCAATATGTCATCAAGGGTAATTCTGTTTTCTTCAGGAGCAGCGCCAAGAAAATCAGCATAATGACCATCTGCAAAAAAGTCGGCATCCATCCGAAGAAGGTCTTCAATCATTTCTTCAGCTATAGGCGAAACCTTCGTGTTAATTCGGTCGACACCAACTCTTCGGCGCCTTACTTTCTCATGAACTTTCGCAACAACTTGGGTCAGGTCAAGATTTGAGTGGCAGATCTGAAGCATGATAAGAGCAAATCTGGCGCCAGCTACCAGTTGAGCTCTGACAAAATCATGGATCTTGTGAGCATCCTTAAATTTCTCCATTAACTCGGGAAGAGTTTTTGGTTGAACGTTCCGAGGAAACATGGAGTTATAAACCATAGACAGGGTCCCGTGCACGAAGTCAAGGAAGTCGCGAGTTTGAGAGGTGCGATCCCGAAATCGACAATCTGGCGGGTCCTCTCGGGGGTAGCCCAAAACAGAGAACCATGGTCAAGGGAAAGGTTAACAAGGAGGTTCGTCCTAGTATTTACCCTCTCTTCTTCGGCAACAGCATCAGTAAAGGAACCTATTAAAACAACGAAGCAGAAAACTTTAAGAGACGTAGCATGAAGACGGAAGATATCGGAGGATGAAACAAGCATACCCGACATATCCGCACTGGCTTCATTCATTAACTCGAGCATGAAATTTTCTCGAGTAGTCGCCTTTTCAGCCTCGGAAGCAGCGATTTCCTTAGCAGCCATGGCCTCGCGAGCTTGCTGAAGTGCAATTTTTTCGGCTTCATATGACTTACGAGACTTCTCCATCATCACAAGTGTTTGCTTCTTTGCATACTGAAGTTGCTGCCGAAGTTCATCCAATTCTCGCGGCAAGGAATCTTCGACGAGTGTAGCATCGGCAAGAGTTCTCCTTGAGCGAGAAGAAGAAGGCGAAACATTGGAAGGAGCGGAAGATGGAGTATAGTTATCAAATACCAACTGAAATTTAATAAAACAAGACAACATCAATCAACAAGCAAAGATAGAGTTTTCATTAATCTTTCGAAATAATTACAAAGGCCTTACAGTGGAGCTAATGAAGTACGTGTCGCCAAATAACTACTTTGGCGACAAGAGCAAAAGAAACAGAGAAAGAAAAATAAAGAGGCATGCAACTAGACCTCCGGCCTTGATGAGCTAGGAGTCGAAGCTGGTTTGATCCCGAGATAGGCCAAGATTTTCTTCGTGTTGGGCTTGGCTGCCTTAATCAGCGACCTCCATCTTGATTGCTCTATCTGATCGGTGTCGCCAACTTTCATCCAATCAACAGTCTGTTGGCTGTCAGCAACCAGGGCAACAGTGCTTTCGACAGCAATCTTCATGTTTTCTTGACGCATCTTCAGTCCAAGGTCCTCTGATGAATTGAAGCTCTTGGCAAGGGCAAGGAAAGTCGGGGGCTCCTCTTTCTTCGGGAAGAAGTAGGGGAACAGCGTCGACAATCCTGCACTAGCATTTGCCACGCCTTCACGAATTTCGGATCCATGAAGCTCCAGATAAGAAAGTGCGTCAAGGAGAGGGTCATTGACGGGATTCTCCAGATCAAAATCTTGGCTTGTTTGGTCTGCCATAGGAAACAAAACGTTGGTCAACAACAAGAAACAGCGGTTCTCATAAAAATAGAAGGGATCAATAATATTATTGTGAGTGCGTCGACTTTGTGATTTCAGGCGCTTGAGGATCCCCTGTTCACGAGCAGCTTGTGCAGCTTTATGCTCGTTTAAAGCAGATTCAGCATCTTCAAGTCTTTTCTGCAGTTCCTCGACACTAGCAGCTTTTGCTTTGGCTTCATCAGCCTCGGCTTTGGCTTCGCTAGCGACAAGTTCGGCTTTCTTGCGAGCCGCCTCACTTTGCTCCAGTTTTTGAGCAAGTGCGTCGGCACGTTTGTTGGCCTCTGCAAGTTTCTCTGTCGAGATAAAAAAAAAGAAGAAAGATTAACAATCGCGACAAACAACAGGAGCAAAAAGTCAGGAAGAACAGCAAGTATAAAAGTTGTTACCTTCAGTTCTGCTGGCATACTCACGGTACCCAATGAATTGGGATCCGATGCGGATAAGATCTTTGATCATGGGCTGTCAAAGAAGAACAAAGCAAGAGAAACATCGGCATTAAAAAAGAGTGAAGGCGTGAAAAGCAAAATAGAGGAAATATAGATGTCGACAAACTTACATCATCCAAGAGCAAAGTAGAAGAGCCGCCCAATTGAGGGGCGGGCTCAACAATCGTTTCAATCCTTGTCCTTTTTAGTGAAGGAGCAAGGGGGCTTGCTGGCGGAGTTGTGGTGACGACGTTTCGTTGAGGAGGCGAGGATTCTTCTCCTTCAACTAGCGTGTCTGAGGCAAGTAAAGTATGTGACGTGCTTGTCCGAGGAGCCACGTCAACAGTTGGTACTTCTTCCTCGTCATCACTGTTGATTAAAAATCGACAGCATAAAAAGCAAGACAAGATGAACATTTTGAGTACAGAAATAAGGAGAAATAAAAATGACTTACGAGCTGACGAGGGATTCAATATAAGGATCATAAGCTGCCTTCGGATGAGAAGGAACAACTTTTTCAGCCTTGGAAGTGCCAGAACCCTCGGCGTCATTCCTTTTCCTTTTGTTCCTTGGGGAAACAGCAGAAGGAAGGGATTGCGTCGACTCGCTGGCGTCAGATTCAACTTCTTTTTCATGGGAAGCCGCAGATTTGTGAGAACCTCGCGACTTCACTTTCGAGAAGAGAAGAACCTTGGTTGTCTTCGGCAACGATAGCTTGTTCTTCGACTTCTCCATCCTCAGGAAGAGGAGGAAGGGAAGCCATAGTAGGATGGTTCTGCAGGAAAATAGCGACAAAAGAAAAATTAGAGAGATATTAATACAATGAGATGCAGGGAAAGTTCGGAACAAGACAAAAATTCGAGAAGACAAAATACCTCGGGGAGAGGATTGGCGGAGCTGTATGGTTCCACGCGGCAAGAGGAGGGAATAGGATCCTTCTTGTTCAGCGAGGAAATTCTTCGAATCAGCTTCTCCAAGTCCTTTACAGAAAGATCATTGGAGAGCCTATTGGCGTCATTTTCACCAGCATACGTCCAAAGGGGATTTTTGCGAGCCTGAAGAGGCTGCACTCTAATCCTAAGAAAGTAGGCAGTGATTTGAACACCGGACAGTTCTTTGCCTCGAGTATTTTGAAGCTGATGAATACGAGACATAAGTGCTTCTGTCGCCTTTTTCTCTTCTTCGGAAGCTTCAGCATCCCTGGAGCGGCGGCGCTGAATTTTGGCACTTCCGTCGAAAGGGACTATGTTGTGCTCAATAGAATTGGCACTTTCTTCGTGTATATAGAGCCACCTTTTGCGCCACCCTTGGACAGAATCAGGAAATTTGACGTCGAAGTAATCAACGTCGGTCCGGACACGGATAACAACGCCGCCTATGTTATAGGTGGCGTTGTGGGAGCCATTGCGGCTGAGGCGAGAAAATGCGTTTCCACAGAGCCCGCTTAGGAGGGATTCCAAGGAAGCATTCGCACAGCGTGATAAAAATGGAGACATGGAGGATGGAATTGGGGGTCAACTGGTGCAGCTGAATCCCATAAACAAAAAGAAGGCCGCAGAGGAAATCGTGAATTGGGGCAGAAAGGCCACGGATGAGGTGATCAACGAAACTAACCCGGTACTCCATTGGAGGGTTTGGGTAGCTTTCTTCGCTGGGAAAGCGGATGGCGTCCTCTTTCTTCATCAGGCCAAGCCTCTTCAGCATGTTGACGTCTTGGTTGGAGATTTTAGATCTCTCCCACTCAAGATCTTCAGTGGCCATCTTGGACTCTGGAGTACTGTGGCGAGTGAGTCGCGTGCGCGGTGGCATCAACAGCACTGGAAAAGCAGAGTTCGTGCGTGGGTAGGACCAAAGAGAGTTGGGCGCAGTGGAAGTTTTTGCAAAGAGGAACGGATGTGCGGCGCAAATGAAGGTGCGAACGGAGGTTGAAGAAAGGTTTATATAGGAATTGGGCGAAGCAATGAACCGTTGGATGAAGAAATCGTGTGGTGAAAAAAGATCTTGTAGATAAAGGGTAAAAAGGTATTTTTACTGAGATGGAATAGAACAGGCGTTACAGTACGTGCGCCAGGAAAAGCGGAGGACGTGTGTCCCCCACTTGCACGACGTGTCAACGTGGTGGAAACAATGGACCCACAAGGCAGAAAAATCACGACTATTAACAGAGATGAAGTAAATTTGACTAAGGGAAGCATGCCGAAAAGAAAAATAAAAGAAGATTGGCGACAGGAGAAGTCATTGAATACTTCGGGAGCCTTTGATCAAATACAAGTTTTTGCCCAAATGCTCGGGGGCTACTTCGACAAAAGTAAAATTTCGAGTATGGCAGTATAGAAATTGTGGGAGCCTACAACCAAGCACAAGTCCTTGGTCTGTAGCCTCGGGGGCTACTCCCATCGGGAGCGCTGTTCGCGCACCCGAGAGATGAAAAGAAGATCATATCGGGAAATAATGACAATATAACGACAAGGTGGACTAAAATGTTGAGCCTACAACCAAGCACAAGTCCTTGGCTGTAGCCTCGGGGGCTACTCCCATCGGGAACGCTGTTCGCGTGCCCGATGAAATTAAAAAAAAAGAGAAAGATAGAAAAGCAAAAGAGTATATTTCCTACATATACTCCCATCGGGAGAGCAATATAAGTCATATTTGACTCGATAAAATGTGCCATTCCAACAGCCGGAAAAGCACTCGACAATATATTCTCAGAACGCCAAAGTTGCGATCAATTTCTGAATGCCGCAAATTTGCGAAGGTAAGACCCAGCATCCGTTCTGCTGGGCGTGGCATCGCCGAAGACTGCGCTCTCGCTACTTTTATTCGTATCAACAGATACGAAGAAAAATCCTAACGGACGCGTTAGGTACTCGATAAATTTGACTGGGACTCGACAGAATGGTAAGACCTTAAGCGGAACCTGTCGAAGTTTACACCAGTATGCCAAGGTCATGTCCAGGGACGTGATCTTGAAGTAGGTTTTTGCGGATTGCCACTAGAGCAGTTAACTAGTACCTGATCCGTCAGATGAACTAGCCCCAATTACCATTATCCCTGTACAATATAGAATTTTATGTGAAGAAATATAAAAAAGTTGAAGCTGTTGAATAAAAATAAACAGTGGAGATTTTCCCTGACTCTACGACTCAAGCAAAATCTCGGGGGCTACTGACATAGGCATCCCAAATGGGCCTGCCGAAGATAGTACCTGGGGTTTACTGAAGGCCCATTACCCGAAGAATAAGAAGATTCGGGAGCCCAATATATATTAAGGAAAGTTAGAGTTGTAATAGGAAGTGTTATTTGTAATCTGACGGGATGAGTTAGAAACCGTCCCGGACTCTGTAATTTGTACAAAACGAAACCCTCGGCTCCGCCTCCTATATAAAGGGGGAGTCGAGGGACGAAGAGATCATCGAATGATTGTTTCAAACCCTAGTTTTCATAATCGTCGAGTACTTTTCGGCTGAAACCTTCGAGATCTACTTGCCCTCTACTTCCAACTAAACCCTAGCCTACAATCCATAGGCATTGACAAGTTGATACCTTGTCAATATGCCAATAAGAAAGTTTGCTTAATAGCATGGCCAAAGGCTCAATTTTATCTTATTGTACATTCATGAACTTCAACCACAAACATCAAAAAAACATCACAAATATCAATAAGGGATAGAAGATAGTTGGGATGCATTTGAGAAAGGCAACAAGTATCACAAACGAGGATACCAAAAGAAATAACTAAATTTGCACTATCATCTATATTGCACACGTGAGAGCCTTGAGGAATTGATATGCAATAAAATTGCTAGATAGGCATAGTTGGGATGGATGAATCATGAGCATGATTTAATATACTTCCCAACAAATGCACTCATCTCAAATTACTCACATTCACAATAAAGAGGTTTCATTAAGACTTTTGCAAGAAGCACACTTTTTGCAAATCAAGAGATTCATGCCAAGATGCAACCATAAGGTTGGATACAACAAAAGTATGCATGAGAAGATACTTGTTACCAAGATAGCATTGGTGTGGATGTAGTAGATATGTGTTCGTTGACCATCCTAGCTTGCCTCAAGCTACCATTGAGTCACCACTTCTTTCCAAGAGTGAGACAAGCATCCAATGCATATCTATTGTACCTAACACAAAGGTAAGTACAAAAAGGTCCCCAAACTAATTGGGTCCGAAGTAGTTAGACACACTACAACATATAGGACAAACTCCACAATTTTATGTGCATATAGATATGAAATTGAATTTCATGCACATCTTAGCCAAATTAGGATTTGATGGAGTTTACCCTATATATTGGATCAAAGAAAGTAACACATGACATAAGATATACATATATTAAATATGCATGCACAATACTTTCAAGAACCAAAGGAAGATACAATTTGGACAAAACACCAAATAAATCAAGAGACAATGGTTGCCCAAATTATATCAAAGAATCAAATCAACACAAGATTGACTCCAAAGAATTATCTCATTATAAGAAGCTAATTAAACCTAAACACAAAGGAATGAGATAACCAACTCCCAAGAGAGCAAGTTTCCAACAAATAAACCAAACCCTCGAAACTTTTTATGATGGCACAAAGTATCAAAAAGAAAATTTATGTCTCCCAAAACCAAATTTTTGATAATGATCAAGAGAAGTTTAAGCATTATAACAAATATAGGAGAGCTCCCCCAAGATTAGTGCATTATCTAGGATTTAGAATATGGATACAAAATGCACAAAACTAGGATCATCACGCTACCTATATCTACTAAAAATGCTAATAAAGTTTGAATAGACAAATTAGATCCATAAGATGCAAGGAAGACACATGGGAGTCAAAGCACAACAAATTCATGGCAATAAATAAGGCAATTTAAACACAAGAGCCAATGTATATATGATCAATAAATATCTACCTCATAATTTATTACCACTTGTCCTAGGACAAGAGGTATTGGGAAATATTTCCCGGTGGTAGTTTGTAAGTATACATAAGATCATATTTACAACGAATAAAGCATATGGTAAAAGATAAGAGTTAACCATCATGCAAAGATAGTTTCTTGATAGCTTCATTTAGTCATACCAACATGCAAAGCAATTAATAGTATTCATACCATCATGCAAAGCAATTAATAGTATTCATACCAGCATGCAAAGCAATTAATAGTATGACTTGAAGCACATGGTTTTCCAAAAATGTATAGAGGGACACGTTGTGAAAAACCATGCCAAGAAAAACTTTCACAAATAAGATCCACAAAGATATTAGCAATGAAGCCATTTAAGCAAAATTGAGCTTGTTTTAGCCAACATGCCACATAGGAGAGAGATAATTTACGGTCTCAATTCTATGTGACACAACCTCAAATGTTCACATTTTCTAGGCTTGTAATATGCACAAAGCTTATTACTCCCCCATAATGTGATAAGGAATTTATTTTCACAAGAGGCAAATAAGATCCAACTAGAGATATTAATGGATATTAGAATTTGAATTTCTCATGAAGATGACATACCAAATAGCGACTAGATAATTTCACAATATCAATTCTAAGTGATATTCCTCATGTACACACATTGTTTAGGATCATGAAATTCCCAAAGGAATATCACTCCCCCAAAATGGGATAGTCCATTAATCGCTCATAAGAGCCATATAAGATACAACAACATGCAAAGAGGCTCCAACACAAACACAAATATATGGTATGCAACCCAACATACATAGACTTGATTTCTCAAGATAATCAAGTAGGAAGCACACCATATACAAACACATGCTAGGAACAAAACTACCACATGCAAAGGGGCGAGTAACTTTCAATATAAATGAGTTGAGCACATGTTACCGCAAGGAGGAACATTGGATATGAGATAGAAGCAAGATAATCAAAAGACTTGGCTTGATATAATATAAATGATGAAGATCCCTTAATTCTTCATGATGTAGCCAAGTCTCCAATGCCCTCCAACAAGCACCTATTGATCAAGTTTTGGATTGTTGGTCCCCAACAAAGTTGGGTCCTAAGAGGTTAGTCACAATAGGCTTGGCAACCCAAATGGTTCTTTTCTTGACACCACTTTGAGCACCAACAAATTTGGCAAACACATTGCCACCCTCATCCTTACGAAGAGAATAAACATCATCAATGGTGATTGAGTTGGATGAGGTACCAATAGTGCAAAAGGAGGAGATGTGGCCCTTCTCACGGCATATGTAGCAAGTTCTTTTCTTCTCCTTCTTCTCACTAGATTTCTCCACAATGGGAGCATTGGCTTGATTCTTCTTGGGAAGTGGAATTTCTTCAACTTGAGGTTGAATATGAGTTTGAGCTTGAGGTCGCTTCCCTTTTTGCTTCTTCTTCAAAGGGCACGATCTAACATGATGCCCTTCAATTTTGCATTTGAAGCAAACAATCTTGGCCGGGTCTTTGACTTGTAATTGGCCCTTCTTAATCTTGTTGTTCTTGGACCTGTTCTTGTTGTTGGAGTTGAATCCAAGTCCACTCTTGTCATTGGGGGATTGTTGCACACTCAACATCTTGTCAAGTTTGCATTTCCCTTCATGACTCTTTACCAAATCGTTCTTCAAGGAAGTGACTTGGGCCTTGAGCTCTTTGATTTCCTCTACATGGTTAGTAACAACACAAGTACTAGAGGAAGTAGAACCTTCATTGTTAGAGCAACAAGGCAAGGAAGATAATTCATCACAAGATTTAGCAATACTATGAGTGGATGAATTACTAGGACTAACACAAGACAATATAGCATTTTGAGTAGTAGTGCTAGTATCCACATGAGGCTCACAAGGTGTTGCCTTTGATATGATAGCCTCATGAGCTAACTTTAGCCTATCATGAGAAGCTAGAAGATCCTCAAAGGAGCTAGAAAGCTTTCCATGATTTGCTTCCAATTTCCCATAATTGCTAGTTAGCAATTTAAGTTGAGCCCTTAGCTCAACATTCTCCTTCAAGATAGATGCTTCACAAGAAGTAGAGTTAGTAGCACAAGCATCATTATTAATAGCAATGGGAGAAGGCAAGTTGTCATGCTCTTTTAGATAAGAAGCTTTAAGTTGCTCATGCGACTCGGTGAGTTTGGTGAGCGCACTCTCAATGACCCTTGAGCCCTTTTTGAGTTGCTCAAAATCCTCAAGGAGTTTAGCATTAACAAACACAAGCTTATCATTTTTTAGCTTTAGTTCATTTGCCACCTAAAGAGCTATATCATGGTTTTCCTTTTCTCTAGACAATTCTAGAGCAAAGGTTTCCTCAAGAGCTTCCTTGGTGGTTTGTTCTTCTTCAAGTTCATCATTTAGAGATGCGACATCATTGGCGTACTCACGTTCAAGAGCACCCTTTTTATCAATGGTGTTCTCATGCATCCAAATAAGTTTTTGACTCTCAATAGCGGTAGTCAAGATTTCAAAGAAGTGAGTGCTAGCAATTTTATCTTTGCAAATAATCTTGAATACACTCTTACCCTTATCGCGTAGAGAGACAACCCAATCCTCTTCTTCATATTCATCCTCATCCTTATCACCAAGAGACATATTAGGTTCCATGGTAGGAGGTACCGTGGAACCCTTGGCCATAAGGCATATATGAGGACCGTGAGATAAAGATGAGGAGTTACTTGAGGCTCCTTTCAAGATCATGTCTTGACCAATAGAATCTTTGGTTTCCTCTACATTGTTAGACACACAACAACTAGAGGAAATAGAAGCATTTTTATCATGGCCACAAGACAATGCAAGCATATCATCATTAGATTTTTTCAAGAAACTTACACATGATATGCAAGGACTATCAACACAAGCATGTAAATCATTTCTAGTGCTAGATGTGTTTGAGTCCGTAGATGAAGCATTGCAATGAGATAGAGATGAAGAATCATCAATAGAAAGCTCAATATCAACATTGCAATTTTCATCACCACTCACCATATCATTACCTTGTGTCTTGACACACTTTGGTGAAGTGGATGAAGATGAGAACTCATCACGGCCGAAAGTGGGAGCAATGCAATCATCCTTAATAATATTGGACACATCATATTTATCTTGAATTTTTGTCCATAACTCATGAGCGCTCCAAAAAGGCAAGTATGGAAAAAGACCTACATCTCGCAAAGCATTCATAAGAACATAAGAAGCTTGAGAATTGAGATATAGATTTTTCTCATCCTCTAAAGATAGATTTTGTGAATCCATAGGAGGAGAAAAACCTATATCTACAATTTTCTCCATATGAGGGTCAATGTCCCGAAAATGACTAAGCATGCAAAATTTCCAAACATCATAATTTGTGCCATCTAATATAAGAGTGTTATCGTACACTAATCCTCTAGTCGACATCTTTACTCTCAAGGCGGTGAAGCCTAAGAATGAGAGACCTTGCTCTGATACCAATTGAAAGGACACGGATGTCGCCTAGAGGGGGGTGAATAGGCGATTTAAAACTTTTACGAGATGGGCTTAACAAATGCGGAATAAAACTAGCGTTTACTTTGTCAAGCCCAAAGCCTATATACTATGGTTCACCTATGTGCACCAACAACTTATTCTAAGCAATGGTTCACCTATGTTCACCAACAACTTATGCTAAGCAATACAAGCAAGTATGTGATAGCAAGATATATAAAACTTCAAGCACGATGGCTATCACAAGGTAAAGTGCATAAGTAAAGAGCTCGGGTATAGAGATAACCGAGGCACGCGAGAGACGATGATTTATCCCGGAGTTCACACTCTTGCGAGTGCTAATCTCCGGTGGAGAGGTGCGGTTGCTTAGTGCTCCCGAACGCCACAAGAGGCTCACCTTGAGGTGTGGTTGCTCGATGCACACCAACGCCACAAAGGCCTCACCCCAAGATGCGGTACTCACACCACACACCGAACGCCACGAAGGCACCTCACCTAAATCTCCGGTGACCCTCGCCACAAAGGCCTAGGTCACGGTTCCACTAAGGGATTTCCTTCGAGGCGGAAACTGGGCCTTACACAAAGATTGGGGCACACATCCACAACTTGATTGGAGGCTCCCAACAAATCGCCACAAAGGCCAAGAATCCGTCTAGGGTTCCAAGAACCCAAGAGTAACAACCTTCTTGCTTTCACCACCACGAATCACCGTGGAGAACTCAAACCGATGCACCAAATGCAATGGCAAGAACACCACAAAGATTCTCAAGTCCTTCTCTCTCAAATTCAAACAAAGCTACAAAAGCTATTGGGGGAATAAGAGAGGAAGAACAAATAAGAGGAGGAACACCAGATTTCTCCAAGATCTAGATCTAGTGGATTCCTGATGGCGTGTAGACACACGTCCGTTGGGAACCCCAAGAGGAAGGTGTGATGCGTATATCAGCAAGTTTTCCCTCAGTAAGTAACCAAGGTTATCGAACCAGTAGGAGCCAAAAAGCACGTTGAAGGTTGATGGTGACGGAGTGTAGTGCGGCGCAACACCAGGGATTCCGGCGCCAACGTGGAACCTGCACAACACAACCAAATTACTTTGCCCCAATGTGACAGTGAGGTTGTCAATCTCACCGGCTTGCTGTAACAAAGGATTAGATGTATAGTGTGGAAGATGATGTTTGCAGAAAATAGTAGAACGAGTATTGCAGTAGATTGTATTCGATGTAAAAGAATGGACCGGGGTCCACAGTTCACTAGTGGTGTCTCTCCCATAAGATAAATAGCATGTTGGGTGAACAAATTACAGTTGGGCAATTGACAAATAAAGAGAGAATAACAATGCACATACATGTTATGATGAGTAGTGTGAGATTTAATTGGGCATTACGACAAAGTACATAGACCGCTATCCAGCATGCATCTATGCCTAAAAAGTCCACCTTCAGGTTATCATCCGAACCCCCTCCAGTATTAAGTTGCAAACAACAGAAGATTGCATTAAGTATGGTGCGTAATGTAATCAATAAATACATCCTTAGATATAGCATTGATGTTTTATCCCTAGTGGCAACAACACATCCACAACCTTAGAGGTTGCTGTCACTCCGCCAGATTTAATGGAGGCATGAACCCACTATCGAGCATAATTACTCCCTCTTGGAGTTACAAGCAATGACTTGGCCAGAGCCTCTACTAGCAACGGAGAGCATGCAAGATCATAAACAACACATAAATAATAGATTGATAATCAACATAGCATAGTATTCCATATTCATCACATCCCAACAAACGCAACATGTATCATTACAGATAGATGATCTTGATCATGTTAGGCAGCTCACAAGATCCAACAATGATAGCACAATGAGGAGAAGACGACCATCTAGCTACTGCTATGGACCCATAGTCCAGGGGTGAACTACTCACACATCAATCCGGAGGCGACCATGGCGGTGTAGAGTCCTCCGGGAGATGATTCCCCTCTCCGGCAGGGTGCCGGAGGCGATCTCCTGAATCCCTCGAGATGGGATTGGCGGCGGCGTCTCTGGAAGGTTTTCCATATCGTGGCTCTCGGTACTGGGGCTATTATCGACGAAGGCTTAAGTAGGCGGAAGGGTAGGTCAGGGGGGCTCACGGGGGCCCCACACACCAGGGACGCGCGGCCAGGGCCCAGGCCGCGCCGCCCTGTTGTCTGGCCACTTCGTATCTCCCTCGGTCTTCTGGAAGCTTCGTGGAAAAATAGGACCCTGGGCGTTGATTTCGTCCAATTCCGAGAATATTTTCTTACTAGGATTTCTGAAACCAAAAACAGCAACTGGCTCTTCGGCATCTCGTTAATAGGTTAGTGCCGGAAAATGCATAATAATGACATATAATTTGTATAAAACATGTGAGTACCATCATAAAAGTAGCATGGAACATAAGAAATTATAGATAAGTTTGAGACGTATCAAGCATCCCCAAGCTTAGTTCCTACTCGTCCTGAGTAGGTAAACGATAACAAAAGATAATTTCTTAAGTGACATGCTATCATAATCTTGATCAATACTATTGTAAGCACATGTAATGAATGCAGCGATTCGAAGCAATGGCAAATACAATGAGTGAACAATTGAATCATATAGCAAATACTTTTCATGAATAGTACTTTCAAGACAAGCATCAATAAGTCTTGCATAAGAGTTAACTCATAAAGCAATATATTCAAAGTAAAGGCATTGAAGCAACACAAAGGAAGATTAAGTTTCAGCGGTTGCTTTCAACTTGTAACATGTATATCTCATGGATATTGTCAACATAAAGTAATATAACAAATGCAATATGCAAGTATGTAGGAATCAATGCACAGTTAACACAAGTGTTTGCTTCTTGAGATAGAAGAAAATGGGTAAACTGACTCAACAATAAAAGTAGAAGAAAGGCTCTTCGCAGAGGGAAGCATTGATTGCTATGTTTGTGCTAGAGGTTTTATTTTGAAATCAAGAAGCAATTTTGTCAACGGTAGTAATAAAGCATATGTATCATGTAAATTATATCCTACAAGTTGCAAGCCTCATGCATAGTATACCAATAGTGCCCGCACCTTGTCCTAATTAGCTCGGATTACCTGGATTATCATCGCAATACATATGTTTTAACCAAGTGTCACAAAGGGGTACCTCTATGCCGCTTCGTACAAAGGTCTAAGGAGAAAGCTCGCATTGGATTTCTCGCTTTTGATTATTCTCAACTTAGACATCCATACCGGGACAACATAGACAACAAATAATGGACTCCTCTTTAATGCATAAGCATTTAGCAACAAATAAAATTCTCATATGAGGTTGAGGATATTTGTCCAAAACTGAAACTTCCACCATGAATCATGGCTTTAGTTAGCGGCCCAATGTTCTTCTCTAACAATATGCATACTCAAACCATTCAACTCATGGTAAATCACCCTTACTTCAGACAAGACAAACATGCATAGCAACTCACATGATATTCAACAAAGTGTAGTTGATGGCGTCCCCGAGGAACATGGTTATCGCTCAACAAGCAACTTATAAGAGATAAGATGCATAAGTACATATTCAATACCACAATAGTTTTTAGGCTATTTGTCCCATGAGCTATATATTGCAAAGATAAAGAATGGAAATTTTAAAGGTAGCACTCAAGCAATTTACTTTGGAATGGCGGAGAAATACAATGTAGTAGGTAGGTATGGTGGACACAAGTGGCATAGTGTTTGGCGCAAGGATTTTGGATGCATGAGAAGTATTCCCTCACGATACAAGGTTTAGGCTAGCAAGGTTGTTTAAAGCAAACACAAGTATGAACCGGTACAACCAAAACTCACATAAAAGACATATTGTAAGCATTATAAGACTCTATACCGTCTTCCTTGTTGTTCAACATTTACTAGAAAATATCTAGACCTTAGAGAGACCAATTATGCAAACCAAATTTTAGCATGCTCTATGTATTTCTTCATTAATAGGTGCAAAGTATATGATGCAAGAGCTTAAACATGAGCACAACAATTGCCAAGTATCACATTATTCAAGATATTATACCAATTACCACATGTAGCATTTCCCGTTTCCAACCATATAACAATCTAACGAAGCAGTTCAACCTTCGCCATGAATATTATGAGTAAAGCCTAAGGACATATGTGTCCATATGCAACAGCAGAGCGTGTCTCTCTCCCACACAATTAATGCTAGGATCCAACTTTATTCAAACAAAATAAAAACAAAAACATAAAGACGCTCCAAGTAAAGCACATAAGATGTGATGGAATAAAAATATAGTTTCACTAGAGGAACCTGATAATGTTGTCGATGAAGAAGGGGATGCCTTGGGCATCCCCAAGCTTAGACGCTTGAGTCTTCTTGAAATATGCAGGGATGAACCACCGGGGGCATCCCCAAGCTTAGAGCTTTCACTCTCCTTGATCATATTGTATCATCCTCCTCTCTTGATCCTTGAAAACGTCCTCCACACCAAACTCGAAACAAACTCATTAGAGGGTTAGTGCATAACCAAAAATTCACATGTTCAGAGGTGACATAATCATTCTTAACACTTCTGGACATTGCACAAAGCTACTGAAAGTTAATGAAACAAAGAAATCCATCAAACATAGCAAAACAGGCAATACGAAATAAAAGGCAGAATCTGTCAAAACAGAACAGTCCGTAAAGACGTATTTTTCTGGGGCACCAGACTTGCTCAAATGAGAAAACTCAAAACTAATGAAAGTTGCGTACATATCTGAGGATCACGCACGTAAATTGGCATAATTTTCTGAGTTACCTACAGAGACTACTGTTCAAATTCGTGACAGCAAGAAATCTATTTCTGCGCAGTAATCCAAATCTAGTATCAATTTTATCATTAAAGACTTTACTTGGCACAACAATGCAATAAAACTAAGATAAGGAGATGTTGCTACAGTAGTAACAACTTCCAAGACTCAAATATAAAACAAAAGTACTGTAGTAAAATAATGGGTTGTCTCCCATAAGCGCTTTTCTTTAACGCCTTTCAGCTAGGCGTAGAAAGTGTATATCAAGTGTTATCAAGAGACGAAGCATCAACATCATAATTTGTTCTAATGATAGAATCAAAAGGTAACTTCATTCTTTTTCTAGGGAAGTGTTCCATACCTTTCTTGAGGAAATTGATATTTAATATTACCTTCCTTCATATCAATGGTAGCACCAACAGTTCGAAGAAAAGGTCTTCCCAATATGATGGAACAAGATGCATTGCATTCAATATCCAAGACAACAAAATCAACGGGGACAAGGTTATTATTAACCATAATACGAACATTATCAATCCTCCCCAAAGGTTTCTTTATAGCATTATCAGCAAGATTAACATCCAAATAACAATTTTTCAATGGTGGCAAGTCAAGCATATCATAAATTTTCTTAGACATAACAAAAATACTTGCACCAAGATCACATAAAGCATTACAATTAAAATCATTGACCCTCATCTTAATGATGGGCTCCCAACCATCTTCTAACTTCCTAGGAATAGAAGTTTCAAGTTTTAGTTTCTCTTCTCTAGCTTTTATGAGAGCATTTGTAATATGTTTTGAAAAGGCCAAATTTATAGCACTAGCATTAGGACTCTTAGCAAGTTTTTGTAAGAACTTTATAACTTCAGAGATGTGGCAATCATCAAAATCTAAACCATTATGATCTAAAGCAATGGGATCATTGTTCCCAATGTTGGAAAAAATTTCAGCAGTTTATCACAGGCAGTTTCAGCAGTTTTAGCAGTTTCCGGCAGTTTTGCTCGCTTTGCATTAGGAGTAGAAACATTGCTAACACCAATTATTTTACCATTGATAGTAGGAGGTGCAGCAACATGTGGAGCATTAGCATTACTAGTGGTGGTAATAGTCCAAACTTTAGCTATATTATTCTCTTTAGCTAGTTTTTCATTTTCTTCTCTTTCCCACCTAGCATGCAATTCAGCCATTAATCTTATATTCTCATTAATTCTAACTTGGATGGCATTTGCTGTAGTAATAATTTTATTTTCATTATCCTTATTAGGCATAACTTTCAATTTCAAAAGATCAACATCAGCAGCAAGACTATCATCTTTAGAAGCAAGTATATCAATTTTCCCAAGCTTTTCTTCAACAGATTTGTTAAAAGCAGTTTGTGTACTAATAAATTCTTTAAGCATGGCTTCAAGTCCAGGGGGTGTATTCCTATTATTGTTGTAATAATTCCCATAAGAATTACCATAACTGTTACCATTATTATAAGGATATGGCCTATAGTTGTTAATAGAATTGTTCCGATAAGCATTGTTGTTGAAATTATTATTTTTAATGAAGTTCACATCAACATGTTCTTCTTGAGCAACCAAGGAAGGTAACGGAACATTATTAGGATCAACATTAGTCCTACCACTCACAAGCATAGCCATAATAGCATCAATCTTATCACTCAAGGAGGAGGTTTCTTCGACAGAATTTACCTTCTTACCTTGTGGAGCTCTTTCCGTGTGCCATTCAGAGTAATTAATCATCATATCATCAAGAAGCTTTGTTGCTGCCCCCAAAGTGATGGACATAAAGGTACCTCCAGCAGCTGAATCCAATAGGTTCCGTGAAGAAAAATTCAATCCTGCATAAAAGGTTTGGATGATCATCCAAGTAGTCAGTCCATGGGTTGGGCAATTTTTAACCAAAGACTTCATTCTTTCCCATGCTTGTGCAACATGCTCAGTATCTAATTGCTTAAAATTCATTATGCTACTTCTCAAAGATATAATTTTAGCAGGAGGATAATATCTACCAATGAAAGCATCCTTACATTTAGTCCATGAATCAATACTATTCTTAGACAGAGATAGCAACCAATCTTTAGCTCTTCCTCTTAATGAGAAAGGAAACAATTTTAACTTTATAATGTCACCATCTACATCCTTATACTTTTGCATTTCACATAGTTCAACAAAATTATTAAGATGGGAGCAGCATCATCAGAACTAACACCAGAAAATTGCTCTCTCATAACAAGATTTAGTAAAGCAGGTTTAATTTCAAAGAATTCCGCTGTAGTAGCAGGTGGAGCAATAGGTGTGCATAAGAAATCATTATTATTTGTGTTTGTGAAGTCACACAACTTAGTATTTTCAGGAGTATTCATTTTAGCAATAGTAAATAAAGTAAACTAGATAAAGTAAATGCAAGTAACTAATTTTTTTGTGTTTTTAATATGGCAAACAAGATAGTAAATAAAGTAAAACTAGCAACTAATTTTTTTGTGTTTTGTTTTAGTGCAGCAAACAAAGTAGTAAATAAAAGTAAAGTAAAGCAAGACAAAAACAAAGTAAAGAGATTGGAGGTGGAGACTCCCCTTGCAGCGTGTCTTGATTTCCCTCTTGGAGTTACAAGCAATGACTTGGCCAGAGCCTCTACTAGCAACGGAGAGCATGCAAGATCATAAACAACACATAGATAGATTGATAATCAACATAGCATAGTATTCATTATTCATCGGATCCCAACAAACGCACATGTAGCTTTATAGATAGATGATCTTGATCATGTTAGGCAGCTCACAAGATCAGACAATGATAGCACAATGAGGAGAAGACGACCATCTAGCTACTGCTATGGACCCATAGTCCAGGGGTGAACTACTCACACATCAATCCGGAGGCGACCATGGTGGTGTAGAGTCCTCTGGGAGATGATTCCCCTCTCCGGCAGGGTGCCGGAGGCGATCTCCTGAATCCCCCGAGATGGGATTGACGGCGGCGGCGTCTCTGGAAGGTTTTCCGTATCGTGGCTCTCGGTATTGGGGCTATTATCGACGAAGGCTTAAGTAGGCGGAAGGGTAGGTCAGGAGGCGCCACGGGGGGCCCAGACACCAGGGCCGCGCGGCCAGCTTCTGGGCCGCGCCGCCCTGTTGTCTGGCCACCTCGTGGCCCCACTTCGTCTCTCCCTCGGTCTTCTGGAAGCTTCGTGGAAAAATAGGACCCTGGGCGTTGATTTCGTCCAATTCCGAGAATATTTCCTTACTAGGATTTCTGAAACCAAAAACAGCAGAAAACAAGAATCGGCTCTTCGGCATCTCGTTAATATGTTAGTGCCGGAAAATGCATAATAATGACATATAATGTGTATAAAACATGTGAGTATCATCATAAAAGTAGCATGGAACATAAGAAATTATAGATACGTTTGAGACGTATCACACACCGTGTACCATTTTCCTCGCATAAAAAAAAGATGTGTTATTTGAATGGATCTTAGTAAATGTACAGAATTATGGTGTTTTTTGTTACACGAACTTTCACTCTAATGACTTCAGTTTATCTACAAATGACATAACAACATCTTGGATTGTGCTCGACATTGAAACAACCTCAAGAAAACTATCTCTATGCAACATAGTGAAAGATATGGCAGTAATCCTGACCCACACATAGTAGTGTTTGTACTTAGCCCTTGAAGCAAGGGACCATTTTTCAAACCCTAACAACAATTGTAGTCCATCTTAGACAAAACATTGGGTACTAACTAAGTTCCTACAGCCTTTGCATAATCAAAAACTTGACAAGAGCAACTACTACACCATACTCTTTGAACTTCCAAGCACCCTTCCCACCACCATGGAAATTGCTCACAAAAATGTATTATTAACAACTACATATAGCTTCCCTTCTAGAAAAGCACAAGCGTAGTTGTGTGCCTGCGAGCGCCGCCGCCGGCCATCGTCGCCGATGACGCTCCGGCGACCTCCAGGAAGCGGCGCCACCCCCAGTGGGTTGCCCGTGATCTGGCGCGTCGAACGCACCTAGTCGCCCATCCACGTGCACCGTGGTGCCGCCGCTTGATGGTCACCAGCGGTTGCCGCCGTGGTCAACCACCGGCGAGTTGACCCGGTGGGCCCCAGGTTGTCAGCCTATTTTCCTTTTCTTTTTATTTCTTTTATTTTTATGTAAATGAATAAAACCCTGACGAGTGGGTCCAACTGTCAGACTTTTAATAATTTTCCAGAATTTCAAAAAAATGAGAAAAACTTGTATAATTCATAACTATTTCATTTTAAATCAGAAAAATATGTATAATATATCAAAATCTTAAGAAAAATGGGATCTACATTTTGGTATAAAAATCATGCATTGTTAAGAAACTTTTAAACATGTACTTAATAGAAGAACAAATGAACCCTTTTCTTTAATTATGGGGTTTATGGAAATACAAAGTATTATGCATTCCAACTCCATTTAAATTGATGATCTTGATATTTGAGTGCTTTCAATACCTTTAAACATGCCATATCATCATTCGTGTATGCGCATTGCATCGATGCCATGTGTTGATTGTTCTTTACCTTTTCGGTATTTGCTTCTTCGCTCGATAGAGCACGAGTCCGAGACGATGAACATGAACAACACAGAAGATAGATACTTGTTCATCGACAAACAAGTCAAGCACAAGATCTCCGAAGATTCCATATTTCTTTGTCAGGGACAAAGGCAAGCCCTAACCTAATTCGTCTATGGTTTCGAAATGTTTTATGTCTGGTTCCTGCATATTGCATATGATTCAACTGTATTTTATCGATAGGTAGAGTTATCCTATATGTTGCGTGTTCCACCTTTGTAGCCTCAAATCCCTGATCCACTGCTCCTAGCATACCTAGGTTTGGCATGTGTACACCGCTAGAGCCTTTATATCTTTATGCTTAGCTATGCTTAGTTTGTTACGCTTCTACTCCGATCTTCGGACTGAAGCCATATAATGAAATGAAACTAGCATGATAGGTTGACGTGATAAGTATAGAGATGTTGTTAAATATGACTAAAGGCTCAGATGAGATGCCACATTGGGATGTGGTGGGTAGTTTCGTTTCTGCCGACCCTAGGATCCGAGTTCTCGCCTCTTGAACCAAGACCGAGCGTACAACCACACGAGGCCCTATTATGGTGATGGTGCTCTAGGTACGGCGCCAGACAATCTTGGTGGCGGTTGTGGAAGCGGTTGGGAAACCCCAAGAAGAAGGTGTTATGAGAACATCAGCAAGTTTTACCTCGGTGAGAAACCAAGGTTTAATCCACCAGTAGGAGAAAGGCGTGACTTCTGAAGGTGTTGCTAGCTGACTATTGGTAGGGCACACTACCGGCGTCAGCAACAATGTGGAACCTGCACACAACACAATCGCAATACTTCACCCCAACTCACAGTGAGGTTGTCAATCTCACAGGTTTTTCTGATGACAAAGAGTTAACTGTATGGTGTGGAAAGAGATGTTTGCAGTGGAAGAGTATGAGAACAGTGCTTGCAGTAAGTAAATAGAACAAGATGATTGTGTCAATGTAAAGGAAAGGACCGGGGTCCACGGTTCACTAGAGGTGTCTCTCCATAAAGATAAATAGCATGTTGGATGAAAAAATTACAGTTGGGCAATTGACAGATTAAAGTTCATACATGACAAGATGATTAGTATGAGATTCGTTTGGGCATTACATCATAACACATAGACCGTAATCCAACTGCGTCTATGACTAATAATCCACCTTCCGGTTAGCATCTGCACCCTTTCAGTATTAAGTTATAACCAATAGATTATCGCATTAAGCATTGTGTGTAAAGTAAACAATAGAATTACCCTTGGATAAAACATTGTTGTTTTCTCCCTAGTAGCAACAACATATCTACAATCTTAGAAGTTATTGTCACTCTTCCAGAAAACTAGAGGCGTGAACCCACTATCGAGCATAAATTAATACTCCCTCTTGGAGTCACAAGCATTTACTTGGCCAAAGCATCTACTAGCATTACATAAGGATGATCTTGGTCATGATAGGCAGCTCACAAGATCTAAACATGGGATACAAATTGGAGAAGACAAGAATCTAGCTACCGCTATGGACCCATAGTCTAGGTATGAATGATACGTCCAATTTGCATCACTATTTTATATCATAATTTACTATTATTCATTGATATGTTACATATCTAGAGATGATACTTATGTTATTCCATCTATTTTTACATGTTTGATGATTATTGAAGAATTAACTGTCGGAGCCAGGATTCTGCTGGAAAAAGGACCGTCAAGACACCATATTTTTGAAGAGCAACAATTCCCAGAAAATATACAAAAATTTCTATTTTGCCAGATGACGGAGGAAGCCAGAACGGGCCGCGCCTAGGCATGGTCTGGACACCCTCGCCCCCCTCTGACATCGCCCACTCGCGTGTTTCACCCCGCTGAGAACCCTAACATCAGGGGAGGGAGCAGAGAAATATTCCGCCGCGCTACGGGGCGGAAAACCACAGAGAGAGAAAAACTCTCCGGCAGGCAGAAATCTACCGGGGAAATTCCTTCCCGGAGAGGGGAGATCGTCGCCATCATCACTGTCATCGAGCTATATTTCATCGGGATCATCATCATCATCTTCACCACCAGCACCATCATCACCGCCGTCTCCACTCCGTCCCGCTGCAGCAATTTGGGTTTGATACTTGTCTAGTTCATAGGGGAAACTTTCCCGGTGTTGATTACCTCTTGTAGTTGATGCTATTGGGTGGAACCACTGAATTAAGGTTTATGTCCAGATTGTTGCTCATCATTATATCACCTCTGATCATGATCCATATGATGTCTCGTGAGTACTTCGTTTAGTTCTTGAGGACATGGGAGAAGTCATGATGTTAGTAGTGGAACTATGTTGAGTATTATTCAATGGTATGATATTTAAGTTGTGGTGTAATTCTTCTAGTGGTGTCATGTGAACGTCGACTACATGATACTTCACCTTTATGGGCCTAGGGGAATGCATCGTGTATTTGGATACTAATTATGGGGTTGCGGGAGTGACAAAAACCCAAACCCCCGTTAGGAAACCGGTGCACGAGGGAGTGTAGGATCTCAAAGTTTAAGGTTGTGGTTAGATTTATCTTAATTACTTTCTTGTAGTTGCGGATGCTTGCAGGGGGTATAATCACAAGTATGCATTAGTCCAAGTATGGGGTAGTGCACGAGCAAAGG
Source organism: Lolium rigidum (assembly GCF_022539505.1). Classification (NCBI taxonomy): domain Eukaryota; kingdom Viridiplantae; phylum Streptophyta; class Magnoliopsida; order Poales; family Poaceae; genus Lolium; species Lolium rigidum. The sequence goes on along the minus strand of NC_061509.1, from coordinate 243,918,933 downwards.
TTCACCCACACAACACTTATCAAACCAATGAAGATTATTTAGCTATGTGAAGCGAAAGCACTTGACGATATTCCCGTGTGTCCTCAGTAACGTTTGGCCATAATAAGTACAACAATCGGCTTGTCCTTTGCTCTGAAAATGATTGCCACTCGCTACAATTATTATTACTGTCTTTTATTTACTCGCACTTTATTTACCAGCAATACCAAACACCCCTGCAAATCTGTTTGTTAGTGTTTACAGTGAATCCTTGATTAAAAATGTTCGTCAATACCTTCTTCTCCTCGTTGGGTTCGACACTCTTATTTATCGAAAGTATTACGATACACCCCCTATACTTGTGGGTCATCAATGAACTACTCACGCATCACTTCGGGGGCAGGCATGGCGATGTAGAGGCATGCGGTGATGATCTCCCCCTCCAGCAGGGTGCCGGGAAGAGCTTCAGAACCCTCCCGAGATGGGTTCTACAATGGCGGCCGCGACAGAACTTTTCGTGGATGGAGTCTCGGGTATCCAGGGTTTTCCTGAGATCCTGAATAAATAGGCGGAAGACGCGAGGTCGGTGGAGGCCAGGGGCCCCACACCTACCCTAGGCGCAGCCCAGGTCCTGGTCGCGCCTAGGGGTGGCCTGGACACCCTGCTGCCCCTATTCGACTCTCCTTCAGACTCTGGCTTCGTTACGGTAAATTATTGACTTCGGCTTTTGTTTCGTCCAATTCCTAGAATATTTCCTGTACAACTTTTCTGAAACAAAAAACAACATAAAACAGGGAACTAGCATTGTGGCATCTTGTCAATAGGTTAGTGCCGAAAAATGTATAAAAGTGCAACAAAATGTAAGCAAAACATAGTGGAATTGGTATAAAACAAGCTTGGAGCATAAAAAATTACAGATACGTTTGAGACGTATCAAGCATCCCCAAGCTTAACTCTTGCTTGTCCTCGAGTAGGTAAGTGATAACAAAAAATAATTTTTGAGGTGACATGCAACTATCACAATCTTGATCAAGCTTTTGTAAAGCATTGTAAGCTGGAATCAAAGTACTCTAAACATTGGCATGATAGATGTAATTCTAACAATAGAACTTAGCAACTATGTTATAACGTGAGAAGTAACTCAAACAAAGGATCATGAATAATTATGCAATCAAAGCAACTGTTTGTTTATGAGCATAGAGAAAACATAGCAAAGTGGTATTCAGCTTGTTCATTATGGAATAGAAAAACATGAATGCTAGGACACCTTTAAAATTAAGAGGGTGACTAGATACAAGTAATTTAAGAACAAGCAATAACATAATCATGAATCAATCAATAAGTCTTGTGACTATGCACATTATACTTAGAATGGCAACTATGCTCTCTTAATTGATGCATAAAGAAAGAAGATGAAGACTCAACATAAAAGAAAAATAAAGGTCATTCGAAGAAGAAAGTAAGGACCAACAATTTTTATAAAGCTTTCAAAAATGTATGGTACTTATTCGCTTTGAGATCTCATTGCCCCTAGCATAGGCATCTTGAATGGTTGAAGTTAATGTGAGTGCAAAATGAGTCATATGCTTGACAAATCATAAGTTGAAAATCTCATGCCCCTTGAATACGAGTACGTACACCTCATGCTACTCAACTTAGGCCCCAAATAAGTTCTTGTCATTGTAAGTATACATGTATTATTAAGAACGAGCAGGGGTACCTCTTGCCCCATGATATGGAAGTACTCTTTCATATAAGAGAAATCTCACACCAAAATGATAAGACAAACATGAGCATCTCAGCAATCCTTTTATTTACTATGGGTATAGCTTTTTATTGAAGATGCTTCACGGAATGCTCACTATGGAATGTTGTAAACTTTCACCATGAGTGATGCATGGTTAGGTTAGCGGCCCAACACATATACAAACTCCATGGACTTACAAGTTTTCATTTTATTTCGCATCAATAGGCGTCCATAAACAAAAGATCATGACATCAACTAAATAAGAATAATTGCAATGTTAAAAGTGTGCCCCATAAAAGAATGGTTGTGCCAACTCCCAACTTACAACTTGTAAGCATATAATCTACATAAGATAGTCACAATGGTTCAAGTTTATTAAGTGCAAGAAAGTAAATGTGCCATCAAGTTTGTGAGAGTTTTACTAACTATTTTTCTCATAATAAATTTGAAAGATAGATAAAAGCATGATGAATATACTTGGAATAGAAATAATGCTAATAGGTAGATATGGTGGACACAATTGGAAAACTTTGGTTTTAAGTGGCTGGATGCACGAGTAGAGCTTCATACTCAGTATAGACGAAAGCTAGCAAAAGATTGAGAGCGACCAACTAAGAGAGCAATAATGGCCATAATCATGCATAACGGCAAAACGATATTAATCAAAGCATAAAGTGATATCACAAGTCAAAAAACTAAATGATCATAAAGGCTTTACTTGACTGGTTGGTAGTCATAACATGGTATAATCACGTGCCAAGTCAACCCAATAAAGCATTAAAGGAGAATATCACAATATTATGCTTCTTATGATAGAAACAACACATGATTCTTTCAATCGCATATTAAGCACTCTCAGATATTTGAGACAAGTCATGATGCAACAACAAATACTAAGCATATCATAAAAATAACATCCAACATGACATGCCAAAGTCTATGCCACAGTCTAGACAAGCTTTCTTTTGCATCACTATAAGCATGGAACATTTTACTCGTCTCCAACACCAATCAATTTATTTGAAACATCTCTCATAGATAAAAATCAATATGGACCAGAGAGATAATAATATATGAATAAATAAAACTAACTGGCTCTGAACAAAATAAAAGTGGAGAAACCAGAGCTAAACGAAGTACTAGAAAACTAGAACACTCGTAGAACAGTAAAAATAAAAACTAGAGTGTTCTATACAATTAAAACGTAGTGTGTCATTCTCCAAAACAAATATGCTGGGATCCAAACTTATTCTATAGCAAACAAAATAAAAGAAAACTAAAAACAAAAATAAAGACGTGATGTCTACGCATGCTTCTATTTCTGTAGACAGTGTTGGACCTCCAAGAGCAGAGGTTTGTAGAACAGCAGCAAGTTTCCCTTAAGTGAATCACCCAAGGTTTATCGAACTCAGGGAGGTAGAGGTCAAAGATATCCCTCTCAAGCAACCCTGCAATTAAGATACAAGAAGTATCTTGTGTCCCCAACACACCTAATACACTTGTCAGATGTATAGGTGCACTAGTTCGGCGAAGAGATAGTGAAATACAAGTAATATGGATGATTGTAAGTAGTAATTGCAATCTGAAATAAAAATGGCAGCAAGCGAACATGTAGCAGAACTTGTTGGAAACGGTGTTTCAATGCTTAGAAAAAAGGCCTAGGGATCATACTTTCACTAGTGGACACTCTCAACAATGATCACATAACTGAATAAATAAATGCTACTTTCAAACACTCCCTTGTTGGATAACAAACACCATTCTTTGTGTAGGGCTACAAGAGCACCCTCAAGCCGGAGTAAACAAGCTCCAAAACTTCATAAAGGAATCACACACGATGTGCACACTGTCACCATCACACCGTGGAGAGTAACTCCGGAGTTCATATTAAAGTAACCTCAAGAGTGCATAATAGACAAGAGTAACATCTACATATTCAACTAGATTACAAAGCTCATGATCACATAAAGATCACATGGGAGAGAGATGAACCACATAGCTACCGGTAGAGCCCTTAGCCTCAGGGAGAACTACTCCCTCCTCATCATGGGAGACAGCAACGGCGATGAAGATGGCGGTGGTGTCGATGGAGATGACTTCCGGGGGCAATTCCCCGTCTCGGCGGCGTACCGGAACAGAGATTCTGTCCCCCAAAACTTGTCTTCCCGATGGCGGCGGCTACAGAACTCTTCGTGGAATATCGTCGGGTGTTTTAGGGTTTTCACATCTGGGAGCATATATATGCGAAGGGGCGATGTCGGTGGAGTCCCGAGGTGGGGTCCCCACCTGGCGGCGCGGCCAAGGGTGGCCCGCGCCCCCTAGGGTGTGGGCACCTCGTGGCCCCCCTTCGTCTCTCCTTCGGACTCCGTGAAGCCCTTGGAAAAATAAGAATGTGGGCTTTTGTTTCGTCCAATTCCGAGAATATTTCCTGTGTAAGATTTCTGAAACCAAAAACAGCAGAAAACAGGAACTGACGCTTCGGCATCTTGTTAATAGGTTAGTACCGGAAAATGCATCAAAATGATATAAAGTATGAATAAAACATGTAGGTATTGTCATAAAACTAGCATGGAACATAAGAAATTATAGATACGTTTGAGACGTATCAAGCATCCCCAAGCTTAGTTCCTACTTGCCCTCGAGTAGGTAAATGATAACAAGGATAATTTCTGAAGTGACATGCTACCATCATAATCTTGATCAATACTGTTGTAAAGCATATGAGATGAATGAAGTGATTCAAAGCAATGGTAAAGATAATGACTAAACAGCTGAATCATATAGCAAAGACTTTTCATGAATAGTACTTTCAAGACAAGCATTAACAAGTCTTGCATAAGAGTTAACTCACAAAGCAATAGATTATTAATAGAAGGTTTTGAAGCAACACAAAGGAAGATATAAGTTTCAGCAGTTGCTTTCAACTTCAACGTGTATATCTCATGGATAATTGTCAACACAAAGTAATATGATGAGTGCAAATAAGCAAGTATGTAAGAATCAATGCACACAGTTGGCACAAGTGTTTGCTTCTAAGATAGAAAGAAGTAGGTAAACTGACTCAACATAAAGTAAAAGAAAGGCCCTTCGCAGAGGGAAGCAGGGATTACTCATGTGCTAGAGCTTTTTATTTTGAAAACATGGAAACAATCTTGTCAACGGTAGTAATAATTCATATGTGTTATGCATAAAACCTCCTATAAGTTGCAAGCCTCATGCATCGAATACCAATAGTACTCGCACCTTGTCCTAGTTAGCTCGGGTTTCCATGGATTATCATTGCATTAAATATGTTTCAACCAAGTGTCACAAAGGGGTACCAATAGTACTCGCACCTTGTCCTAGTTAGCTCGGATCTTCAGTTGATGGTAACCCCAAGAGGAAGGTGTGATGAGCACAACAACAAGTTCTCCCTCAGTAAGAAAGCAAGGTTTAATCGACCAGTAGGAGAAAGGCGTGACTTCTGAAGGTGTTGCTAGCTGACTATTGGCAGGACGCACTACCGGGGCCAGCAACAACGTAGAACCTGCACACAACACAATCGCAATACTTCGCCCCAACTCACAGTGAAGTTGTCAATGTCACTAGTTTTGATGATGACAAAGAGTTAACCGTATGGTGTGGAAAGAGATGTTTGCAGTGGAACAATATGAGAACAGTGCTTGCAGTAAGTAAACATAACAAGATGATTGTATCAATGTAAAGGAAAGGACCGGGGTCCATAGTTCACTAGAAGTGTCTCTCCATAAAGATAAATAGCATGTTGGGTGAACAAATTACAGCTGGGCAATTGACAGAATAAAGTTCATACATGACAAAATGATTACTACAAGATTCGTTTAGGCATTACATCATAATACATAGACCATAATCTAACTGCATCTATGACTAATAATCCACCTTTCGGTTAGCATCTGCACCCCTTTTCAGTATTAAGTTGCAAGCAACAGATTATCACATTAAGCAATGTGTGTAAAGTAAACAATAGAATTACCCTTGGATAAAACATTGGTGTCTTCTCCCTAGTAGCAATAGCACATCTACAATCTTAGAAGTTATTGCCACTCTTCCAGAAAACTAGAGGCATGAACCTATTATCGAGCATAAATACTCTCTCTTGGAGTCACAAAAATTTACTTGGCCAAAGCATCTACTAGCAACGAAGAGCATGCAAGATCACAAATAACATATGACATGAATATAATCGATCTCGACCATAGTATTCAGTATTCATCGGATCCCAGAATACACAACATGTAGCATTACATAAGGATGATCTTGATCATGATGAGCATCTCACAAGATCTAAACATGAGACACAAATTGGAGAAGACAACCATCTAGCTACTGTTATGGACCCGTAGTCCAGGGATGAACTACTCACGCATTGCTTCGGAGACGGGCATGGCGATGTAGAGGCCTCTGGTGATGATCTCCCCCTCCGGCAGGGTGCCGGGAAGAGCTTCAGAACCTTCCCGAGATGGAATCTGCAATGGCGGCCGCGACAGAACTTTTCGTGGATGGAGTCTCGGGTATCCAGGGTTTTCTCGAGATCGTGAATAAATGGGTGGAAGTGCGAGGTCGGTGGAGGCCAGGGGGCCCACGCCTGCCCTAGGCGCGGCCAGGGCATGGGCCGCGCCTAGGGGTGGCCTGGGCGCCCTGCTACCCCTCTTCGAATCTCCTCCAGACTCTAGCTTCGTTACGGTAAAATATTGACTTCGGCTTTTGTTTCGCCCAATTCCAAGAATATTTCCTGTAGAACTTTTCTAAAACCAAAAACAGAAGAAAGCAAGGAACTATGACATCTTGTCAATAGGTTAGTGTCGGAACTATGACATCTTGTCAATAGGTTAGTGTCGCCTAGACCATGAGTCACGCGCTAAAGATTGTTCAGACGTAACGGGTCAAGTCCTGAAGTAGGTCCTTAATGATGTGAGGCGAGGTGGGTTTCCCCAGGGGCCACAAACCCTAGCCACCACGGTCACGCTTACCTACCTGTTATGTACCTTTTCCCCCAAATAGAATGCAATGCATATGTCCAGATAACACTCAAACTATGTGACTCATGAAATCGTCTAGGCAAGTTAGTAAGTCGAGAGGGTACCATATGATACGTCTCAAACGTATCTGTAATTTTTGATGCTCCATGCTTGTTTTACACCAATTCCACTATGTTTTGCTTACACTTCGTTGATCTGCAGACAATATTTTTTTAAAAAAACATTAATTAGTAATTTTCCTACCCCTTGAAGAGGGAGGAATTTCAGAGACACACAACCATCTCACAGATCCGCATATGGATAGGTTCACGAATTCATAATACAATATTCTGAGAAAGAATAAAACAAATCAATCCCTCGAGTATGCAATACATTAATTTCATTACCATGGATACCAAAAGCGGCATGGCTCTCCTTCTGCCCGAGCGGACCACCACCAGAACATAGAAATCGCTGCCCACCGTCACCTCCTGTCTTCTCCATGCGGCAGCGTTTTCCAGCGTGTCGTTCCCTTCCAGAACTGTAGTCTAAGGTGGAACCGACCATCGTCGTTCAGCTCGAGGCAGTGATGGTGCAGAATATTGATGGCAGAAACGGTAAAAAGCTCTGCAGCCAACCAGAGCGCGCGTTGCTAGCAGAAACGGACGGCTGAGATCGAATGTTGGCCAGGCACAGTAAAAATTGGACGGTTCACATGCTTTGATCGCTGTGAATCCCGCATGGGGGCATCTTTTATACCTTTAGATGCATATGTTACTTACTAGATTGGCAATACAGCCATGCCTTATTAAGTTTGTATTCATGCTTTTACATCACTTACATATGCTTCCTAAGTAAGATGTGCTATAGCGAGCTTCATAAGTTTATGTATGTGTTTCCAGTTTAAGAGACCTTTTGAACATTGCCACAACTTCCTATATTTCTCACTTGTGATCCAAATGATGCCTGTTATCACATCTATGAACTCTCCTTTTATTGTGGATGGCACGTGTATGTTGTTTAATGTTTTTTAATTATACTCCCTCTGTTCCATTCTATAGTGTCTACAATTTTCTGGCACGGAAATTAGCGCAATAGTATTTTTTACACAAGACCCCCTAGCTGAACGATTTGAGATCAACGTAAAATTTGGGAAATCCATATCTTCCTAACTCATCATAACAAATCCCACAAATCTTTCTTGTTGATTCTCCGTATATGTGCAGCCAAGTCCAATTAAGGAAAGTAAAACATTGCTGCCTAATTTTAAGGAATCGTTGGGCCATGCATTAGGAATCTCAATTAATTGTTTCCAATTTTGTATTGATTTTTTCTCACGCATATTGTGTGCGGGGGAGGGGATAATTGAAAAAAAAACCAAGCTACAACCTTATATTCCGAAACAAATGCCAAAAAATCTATAGGCACTATAGATAGGAACGGATCGAGGGAGTATTATGCAAACTTGGATGTTCATGCCATGTACCGTGTTATTTGAAATTCTTCCTTCTACAGGATACACCCTTTTGCTCGCATGAAGGAGGCCCAATATGATTGTTTGCTACTAAACTGCTATACAACATTTTGTTTCGAAAATGGTGGAAGCACACTTCCATTCGTTTCGAAGGAGACACCTTTTTTTTTTTTGAAGCAGTCCATCATGGCACACGCAGTTGAAGAAAGCATATGTCCATTTATTTTGAATCATATTTCCAATAATTTGGAAGCAAACCCCCAATGTAGTTTAGAATATATCTGTAAACGGTACAAATGATTTTTGTTTTCTTTTGATGGCAAAAAAAATAATCCTGGTTTGCTTCAAGAAATTATCTAGTCGATGGAAACAATATTGTGTTACATTGGAAGCAAACTACTCCTATGAAACAAAAATTTCATCGATGGAAACAATCTTATGTTTCGAAAACAAATAGTTCTTATATTGTAAATATTCTTTTAGATCAAATCAACTTTTAATTGTATGGGGAGCAAACTTGTATAGCAATGGAAACAAATTTTGCTGATTAGGAAGCAAACTAATTTTGGAAGCGAATTTTACAACAGTAATTGGCTTGTAAAAATTGAGAATTAATAGTGCTTCACAGAAACAATTTTGGAAATATTTGTAATTCGAGGCATGCATGGTACCGACGTTCTTCCGCTCACGAATGCTACAAAATCCATCGAATTGAACTGATTCCGGAAATGGTGGGATCAGACGTGATCCATGCAGGCAGTTTATTAGGGAGCAAATCATGGAAACTAACTACCCCTGGCGCACGTTCGCATACTGTCAATCCAACGCTGCACAAGACTTCTATCATAAGATAGCGGAGAGGTTCGATAAAATGCAAAGGACCCGCATCCGATCTCTATTGGTGCCCAACAGATTTTCCCTCCATCTACTG
>NC_061509.1:243773029-243909723 GCF_022539505.1 Lolium rigidum | reverse complement strand
GGAACATAAGAAATTATCGATACGTTCGAGACGTATCACTCAACATCATGTACTTGATCTTGGACATTATGAGGTGAATGACACAAATTGAATGGATCCTCATTGGATCCATCATGAATGCTTGGTTGATCTTGTCCTTGATCTTGCACACAAGAGGGCGGGTCTTGTTCTTGTTCTTGAGTTGGTGCATCATTTGCTTCACTAGATGGAGTTTGTTGATGTTGAGAAGATGAGGGCTCCACCGTGGTAGAGCATAGTCCTTCCCGAGACGCCACATCGTGTCCCTCAATGGGCAGAAAAATCCCACACCCATTCTTACTATGGCATCTTGAGGTATTTCATCACCTGCACATTCATCAACTTGCCCCACTTGGGAGCCATCATTTTCTTCGAACTTCACACTACAAGATTCGATGATAATCCCGGAGGATACATCAAACACTCTATAAGGGTGAGATTTGGCACCGTAACCAACAAATATACCCTCCATAGCTTTAGGAGCAAATTCAGATAAACAGACTCCTTTGATTTTGTAGAAACACTTACACCCGAACACCTTGAAGTATGAGATATTAGGCTTGTTCCCGGTGAGTATTTCATATGGTGTCTTGTTCAAGCCCTTGCGGAGATAGAGCCGGTTAGAGTAGTGGCAAGCGGTGGAGATGGCTTCGGCCCAAAAGTTATAGCGGGATTTATACTCTGCCATCATAGATCTTGCCATATCCATAAGAGTCCGGTTCTTCCTCTCCACAACACCATTTTGTTGAGGGGTGTAAGCAGCGGAATATTGATGTTGAATCCCCTCATCACTAAGAAAATCATTGAGTGTATAGTTCTTGAACTCGGAGCCGTTGTCACTTCTTATTGCCATAATGAGGAGGTTGTGTTGGCGTTGCACCTCGGTAGCAAAGTCAATGAATTTTGTTGAGTCTCATATTTCGTCTTGAGAAAGTAGACCCAGGTGTATCTTGAGTAGTCATCAACAATCACCAAGCAATGTTTCTTTGCACCAAGACTTGCATGAGAGACGGGACCAAAGAGATCCACATGAAGGAGCTCCAAGATCCTCTTGGAAGAGATGATAGTCTTGCTTGGATGCGGAGAGTCATGCATTTTGCCTTCAACACAAGCCCTACAAACACGATCTTTGGCAAAAGACACATTTTCCATTAGTCCCACAATATGGTTCCCCTTGTGAAGACTTTGCAAAGTTCTCATGTTGACATGGGCTAAGTGGCGATGCCACAACCAACCCACATCCGCCTTTCCGAATAGGCACATCACACTTGTCGTGGTGGTCCCCGAAAAGTACACCACATACAAGTTGTGTTCGCGATACCCAACGAAAGCGACTTTTAGAGTCTTTCTCCACAAGAGGACCACAATATCATTATCAATAAAGACGGTGAAACCCATCTTGCCAAGGGCGGAAACGGAAAGTAAATTGTAACCAAGGGTTTTGACAAGCATGACATCCACAAGAGTAATGTTGTGTGCAACCACAACCTTGCGAAAACCCAATACGTCAGATGTAGAATTATCGCCAAAGGAGAGAGTGATATTATTTATATTGGGCCTCAACTCCTTGACGAGGTTCTTGCCGCCGGTCATATGACTTGTACATCCACTATCAAGTACTCATTTTGAACCTCCGGCGGCATAGTCCTACATGAGATCAATTTTTGGATTTAGGTACCCATTTCTCAATGGGTCCTCTTTTGTTAGCAATAAGGGTCTTTGGGACCCAAATAGACCAAGCAACATAACCATCATATGGGCCAACATATTTGGCATAAACATCACCATAATAATCTTTAAATAGAACATAGTGAGGGTTATCAATTCCCGCATCATCATCATTAATGGATTTTCCCTTAGGGGCTTCACCATTAGTGGTGGCTTTCTTCTTCTCTTGTGCGGGCTTGGCCTTTTTCTTGTTTGCCTTTTTAGCCTTGGCATTAAAACCAAGTCCCTCCTTCCCATTGTTTGACCTTTGCTTACTCAAAAGATCATCCAAGGAAAGTTTACTTTGGGGAGAGGAGGCCTTAGCAAGTTCATCCTTCAACCTAGCATTTTCCTCAATAATATTTGCATGATCACATGAAGGAGTAGAGGTACTAGGTATGTCATATGAAGCAAGCCTAATTTGAAGTTGCTCATTAGACTTGGAGAGGAGAGAGTATTCACTCTTCAAGGCTTTGTGAGCCTTGTCTAGTTCATCCAGATCCTTCATAAGTTTCTCATGATCAACACCAAATTTGGCCTTTTCCTTTATAAGCACTTTAGTCTTAGCTCTAGCAAGATCTCTAGCTTTAGTGAGTTTGTTAATTTTATCTTGAGGATCTTCAAGATTTTCTAGCCTCTCTTCAAGAGACGCTATGGTTTCTTGTCATTCCTCAAGAGCATTTTTAAGAGCATGTATTTCAAGAGAGTCTTCTCTCTCTATTTGACATTTTTCTCAAGAGTATCATTTAGTTGAGCTATACGAACCACGAGATTTGAAACATGCTTTTTAGTGTTACCTTGTAAGTTAAGAATGAAATCATCAAACTCTAGCATTTCTTGTTTCACTTTTAGACAAGCAAGATCAACCCCTAGATCATTTGAAATGTTAGGCGTGGAGGGGTTAGGAGATGATACCTCGGAAGATTTAGCCATGAGGCAACTTTCTTCCTCCACATGAATGACCTCATTGGGAGATTCACTTGGTGATGAAGAGTTAGTGGAGAGGGAGGCAAGGGCAACCAATCCATTTGAGGTTGCATCTTCTTCTTCATCAACATCATCATCTCCGGAGGTATACTCTTCTTGAGTTGATAGCACAATTGATGTGTCCAAGGTGGACCTTGCCATGAAGCAATGTGCATTCTTTATTTGAGGATTCTCATTGGGGGATTCAAAGAGAGAAGAAGAGGGAATGTTGGTAGTGACAATGGCGGCCACTTCCTTAGAGCTTTCTTCTTCTTCATCATCACTGGAACTTTCAACTTCATCGGAAGAATATTCTTCTTTAGTCACTAGCACAATCCTTGAGGGCCTCTTGCCCTTCTTGCTCTTGTTGTAGAATTTCTTGTTGGGGGCCTTTGAATACTTGCCCTTTGAGTCTTTGCTCTTGTCCTTGGGGATGAGCCTTCCACCATGAGTCTCCCTATTCTCATAGGGGCATTCGGCAATGAAATGGCGCTTGTCATCACAGTTGTAGCATGACCTTGTTCTTGGACCCATGCTAGTGAACCCACTTTTGTAGTTTCTCTTGATGTTGTCTTCCTTGGCCTTGGAAGGATCAATCCAAAAAGATTTTGCATGGAAGGACATGTGATCGTTGTAGTGGGGTTCCAAGTCTTCCGGATAGGACATACTCCAAGATGCCCTATATTGATCTTGAGGGATCACTTCTTCTACGGAATTGACTGTCAAGGCAAGGTTGGTCCCTTTTGTCATCCCAAGAGCACGGTTGCGAGAATCATGAGAGTTTTGCTCAAGAACCTTGAGAGCTTGCATCTCGTGCACGGCTTGTTGAGAGGTGAGAGAGGGAAAGAATTCTCTCCCGGCGAGAGTCTTGACATCAATGGGTTCAAACGGCATCATGCAATCGATGTACTTATCCTTGATCCAAGAGTCATTGATGTGGGTGGCACCCACATTCTGGAAAGCACCGGCAACAGTGAGAAGTCTTCCATACATGGCTTCATGATCTTCATCCGGTAGCCTCAAGAAACCTTCGGCTTTATTCTGAAGAGCATTATACTTGTTCCTTCTCATGCTATCACTTCCAATGCAACTAGCGGCCAAACCATCCCAAGCTTCCTTGGCGGTGGTGAAATTCCGAACACGAGACAAATCCTTTGTCCCCACACTAGTTTGAATCATGTGCAAGGCAGTGTTATTGAGTTGACTATCAACCGCTTCTCTTCTAGTCAACTTGCCGGGGTTGTAGGGCTTGAAGACTTCCACGATGATTCTCCAAAGTTCATTGGAGGCACTGCGAACATGAGAGTGAAACTCAAATTGCCAAGTATCAAAATCATTAACGGAGAACTTAGGTGGGTCGCCCAGAATGATTATATGAGGATGGGGAACCGGTATATCGGGAGATAGGAAAGGTGGAGCCACTCGATTGTAGCTCTCACCTCCACTAGTTCCCCTAGGAGATGCAATGGGAGATTTGATAGTGTTTACGTTATCACCATCCACGGGTTTGGTAGAGGAGGGTAATGCCGAACCTTCTCCCTCTTCTAACCCACCCGTGACATTTACCTCTACGGTGGGAACCATGGGAGGGGCCGGAGTCAAAAGCTCGGAAATCATTTTTCTCATGCTTTCCATTTGAGCTTCCATGGAGGACCTCAACGGATTGAAATCATCCATGGAGACCATCTTAGCGGCCCCTTCCGCAGGCTCTTCGTCCGGCATACTCTTAGGCGGTTAAGCCCGAAATAAGAGCCGAGGCTCTGATACCAATTGAAAGGATCGTATGCCGCACCTAGAGGGGGTGAATAGGTGCTAACCAATTTTTAGTTCTTTTTCAATTTAGGCTTGACACAAAGGTAAATTCTCTAGATATGCAACTAAGTGAATTTACCTATATGACAAGGTTACCAACTAAGCAAGATATAGCTACGCAATATATATGAGATAGAATAGGATAGAGGTAACCGAGAGTGGAGCACACGATGACACGGAGATGATTCCCGTAGTTCCCTTCCTTTGCAAGAAGGTACGCCTACGTTTGGAGGAGTGTGGTTGCTACGAAAGCCAAACCAACAGCCACGAATGCTTCACTCAGATCTCCTGTGAGTAACGCCACGAAGGCCTAGCCCACTTTCACTAAGGGATTTCCTCGAGGCAGAAACCGGGCCTTTACAAGGTTCTTGGGGCATGATACGTCTCCAACGTATCTATAATTTCTGATGTTCCATGCTAGTTTTATGACAATAACTATGTCACATCCCAAATTTTTTCCAATTTTTGGAATGTGAAATGAAAATAAAATAAATGCTTGTTTGTTTGTCTTGGTTGAAAATTTACAATGAAATAAAAAAAACTGGTGTTACTTAAAACTATTTTCCGAAAATGGAGTTTTCAAAAACATGCACTGCATTCATAAGCATCATGGCATCTTTGCATTCCATAGGAAAAATTTGAGCGAAATTCAAATTTATAAAGAAACCTTAAACCCGAAGAAAGGCAAATAAAGCCATATAGGCCTATGTGCCCAATTCGAATTTATCAAAATATTTTCAAACTAAAAGTGATTCCAAAATATTCTTCATTGAATAAGGAATCCACTGGTATTTTATTGGTATTTTTCTGACTTAGTTTGAGTCACTTTCGATCAAATTTGGTTTTCAAATCATATACCGAATACTAACTCAGGAAACAAACACAGAGAAGAAAAAAAAAACGAAGAAGAGCGGCCCAAGCCAGGCAACTCAACGAGTCAGTCCAACCAGGACTCGTACGTCGTACGCGCACGTACGCCCGCGAAATGGAGCGACGCATTAGCAACCGGTCCGTGTTCTGCTTTTCCTTTTCTTCATCTGCGGACCCCACTGCCAGGTCATCATCTTCAAGTTCTAGCCCAAACAGAAACGCACGCACGCACGTATTATGTTGGCTGTTACTAACATTTCATCTCCAATTGATTTACGGCGATTTAAGCCACCATTTGACGCACCGTTTCTTCCTACATAAGCTCCATTCTCTCCTCTTCATTTACCCTCACTCACCATAGACCGAGAGCCTCCAGGCTGCTCGAATTTTGCCTCGCATGTCCGCAGTACCGTCGCGGTAAATCGTCGATTGTGGTGAGCACGGTCCATCTTTTGACCTCTAGTTTCTTCCACACTTCCTATTTCTTCCTTGCGCACATCTCAGATTTTGTTTCGTGATTTTTGGTGCACCACAACGACGACGCTATATTTCGACTGTAGTCTCCGGCGAGCGATTTTCCGGCGAACTACTGTACCTCGACGTCCGCGACTTTGCCATCGAGTTCCCTTGCGAAGCCGAGCTCCTTCGTCTACTAAATCACCGCCAACAAGTACACGAACATCGACTGCCAGCGACCACAACTACATATTCCAGTGACCTGTGCTGCCATACGTGAGCCCCTTTTCATTTTTCTTTTTATCTATTCCTTATTTTCAGTGAACCACAGGATCTAGATCCTAAGGCTGACACTAGATCACTTAGATGAAGGGGTATCGGCCAATTAGAATCTGCCACTTGTCATAATGGTTCTAATTTTCGGATAATAGAACATGACATACTCCAAACTTCTAAAAATCGTATCTTTAGTTCCGTTTATCCAAATTTAACAAATGAGATGTCCCTAGATTCACAAAAATGCGTAGAATACAGTAGACACATAATAATGCACTTTTACATCATATGTTTACACAGTTTTTGCAGAAACTCAAATAGAGTATTTTGGCTATATAAATAGTTCTACAAATTATTTTGGAGTAATTCCTTTTGCTATTAACAGATAATTGAACCCTCTGTACAGTAGCATTTGAAAATAAAAATGTTACCTATACATTTCTCTTGTAGTATTTGTTTAGTGTTGTAGATCTTTTCTAATGATAGAAAATGTTTTTAATTATTAATTCAAACATTAAAATTGTACCATGGCATCATGCCTATAGTTGAAACCAGAGAACATATTAAGTGTGTTGATCATGTTTAATCCACATATTGCATCCATATTTTTATTTGCGATTGTATATGTGTTGCTATGTGTTTATGGAGTGAAAATATTTGTTTATAGATTGTGGTTGTGCTGATTGCAACGAGTGTTTCTGCGAAGAGTGTACCAACTCGTCCTCTCACCAAGGCAAGTGACACACACCAAAAGTCTCAGTTTTAATTCTTGCACCGTAGTGTTTTTATAGTAGACATGTCTAGGGTTTATGCTTTATGCCTGCTAATAAATCCTAGTAGTTTAGCTACACCACTCCTAGACTCCTTTAGCCGCCATTAAATTTAGTTGTTACCTGCTATGCCATGGAAAATGTTTTGATAGAGGTTAAGGAAAAACAACTAAGTTTAATGAATTACCTGGGTGAATGGTGAAGTTATGGAGAGGGTGGTTGTATCAGGGGGCAAGACCCTGGTGCTAGTGCACACTTGCGGAAAGTCACCCAGGCTTAAAGAGATTGTAGACAAACCTTGCTCATTAGCTTCACGTACAACCACATGCTACTATGGCTCTGGCTTGACAAAGTATGTTGTATGAACCCGGATCCTAGGGGCCAGGTGGTGGTAGAGGGATATTGTAGGTGGAACGGGGCCCTTAGGGAATGGTTCGGGTGATTACACACAGAAGGTCTCGGCCACGGTCTACACCTCGTCCTCCGAGCAAAATGTGCATCGAGGTAGAAGGATTGACCTGGCCATGTGGGTAAAGGTGTACAACCTCTCGAGAGTGTAAAATCTAAGTACTTAGCCGTGTCCCCAGTTATGGACAACTTGAGCGAACTGACAAGTCCTTGTTCGAAGATCTCCTCATCCCAATTTCTTGAAATAAAATTTTGTGGGTGAACAAGGGTAGGAAGGTACATTGGGGCTTTACCAATGTTACTTTTAATTGGTACATTGGGGATTTACCAATGCTACTGTTAATTTGGTACATTGGGGATTTACCAATGTTACTGTAAATTAGATTGAAAGAAAATGTTTTGATAAATGATAGGGAAAAATTGGCTTTATGCAAAATGAACCTGAGCTCTACCAGCCAGATGTGCACGTAGGTATAGGATGCCTTTTGAGTCCACAAAAGTGTCATTGCCAATACAATTCAAATGTATTGACCATTCGTGGCTGCAATGTATCATGTTGCAGGTTTTTCAGTCGATGAGTAAGGAAACGTTAGGGGTTGCGAGTCTATCCTCAACATGCTCGCCTGTGGCACATGAAGACGAAGGACTCCATGCTGTATATGTTTATTCATTGTGAAACTCTGATGATATGCTATCCTTAGGCTATGCAATTTGTGATCATTTATGTAAATTCTGGATCATACGATGTAATAAAGACCTTTGTTTCTTGGTATTACATCTTGTATTGTGTGTGCTAGCGATTGATCCAGGGACTAGCACAGATACACAAAGAGATCGGCACCTTAAAAGGTGAGGTCGCTACAACCTACATGTTTTGCTCACACTTTATAATGATTTCATGCATTTTCCGGAACTAACCTATTAACAAGATGCCACAGTGCCAGTTCCTGTTTTCTGCTGTTTTTGGTTCCAGAAAGGCTGTTCGGGCAATATTCTCGGAATTCGACGAAACGAAGACCAAACATCATAATTCACCGAGACGGACCGGGACACCGAAGGAGAGTCGGAGGGAGGCCCGGGGCCCCGCGACCATAGGCCGGCGCGGCCTGGAAGGGGGGCGCGCCGCCCTATGGGGTGGGCCCCCAGGCGCCTCCTTGCGCTGCCTCTTCGCCTATAAGACCCCTCGTGACCTAAAACTTCGATACCAATTGACGAAACTCCAGAAAGACTCCAGGGGCGCCGCCGCCATAGCGAAACTCCGTTTCGGGGACAGAAGTCTCCGTTCCCGCACGCCGCCGGGACGGGGAATTGCCCCGGAGTCATCTCCATCGACACCACCGCCATCTTCATCGCCGTTGTTGTCTCCCATGATGAGGAGGAGTAGTTCTCCCCGAGGCTGAGGGCTCTACCGGTAGCTATGTGGTTCATCTCTCTCTCCCATGTACTTCAATACAATGATCTCATGAGTCTGCTTTACATGATTGAGATCCATATGATGAGCTTTGTAATCTAGATGTCATATGCTATTCAAGTGCTTAATTATGTGAACTTTGGGGTTACTCGTGACCTCGGTGTAATGGTGACGAGTGTGTGCGCCGTGTGTAACTCCCTTATGAATTGTGGTGTGTTAGTACCTCCTATGAATGCTCACGGTGACGGTGTGGGGTGTTTATTAGTACTTGGGAATACGCCTTTGAGGTGTGCTTTTGCACACTTGCCCAATGAATTTGAGTTCTCTATCCAATAAGAGAGTAGTATGATGAAGTGCTTATATTTATATTCAATTATGATTGCAATGTTGAGAGTGTCCACTAGTGAAAGTATGATCCCTAGGCCTTGTTTCCAAATATCGAATCACCGTTTATTTACATGTTCTACCGCATGTTTACTTGCTGCCATATTTATTTCAGATTGTTATTACCACTCATATTCATCCATATCACTTGCATCTTACTATCTCTTCGCTGAACTAGTGCACCTATACATCTGACAAGTGTATTA
Source organism: Lolium rigidum (assembly GCF_022539505.1). NCBI lineage: Eukaryota > Viridiplantae > Streptophyta > Magnoliopsida > Poales > Poaceae > Lolium > Lolium rigidum. Next base: position 243,900,439 of record NC_061509.1, on the reverse strand, counting down.
GGTGTGTTGGGGACACAAGAGACTTCTTGTATCGTAATTACAGGGTTGTTTGAGAGGGATATCTTTGACCTCTACCTCCCTGAGTTCGATAAACCTTGGGTGATTCACTTAAGGGAAACTTGCTGCTGTTCTAGAAACCTCTGCTCTTGGAGACCCAACACTGTCTACAGGAATAGAAGCGTGCGTAGACATCAAGCTATTTCTTGGCGCCGTTGCCGGGGAGGTAAGGTAAAAGGTATTCACATCCTCCGACTACTAAGCTATTTCCTAGCACTATTGCCGGTGTGTGAGTGCTTGAAGGTATCTCCTTTAGATTCTGCAATTATATCTTTTTGTTTCTTGTTTTTATTTCACTAGTTAGGCTTAATGGAAAACAACAAAAAATTAGAGATCTTTATGAAATTTATCTTGAATTAGGACATGTGGTGTTTGAAGAGAAAATTAAAAAACCCATGGAACTTTATATGCATGCTAATGGCAATGTTATTAGTATGAACGCTTTGAACATCATTGTTGCTAATGCTATGGAAAATTCTAAGCTTGGGGAAGCTGGTTTTGATGAGCATGATATTTTTAGTCCCCCAAGCATGGAGGAGAAAATTTACTTTGATGATACTTTACCTCCTATATATGATGATTACAATGATGACTATCATATTTTCAGTCCACCTACTATGGAGGATAAAGTTTATTATGATTATACTATGCCTCCTATATTTGATGATTATGGTGATGAGAATAATAATGATAGCTACTTTGTTGAATTTGCTCCCACTACAATTAATAAGAATGACTATGCTTATGTTGGGAGTAGTAATTATTTTATGCATGAGACTCATGATAAGAATGCTTTATGTGATAGTTATATTGTTGAGTTTGTTCATGATGCTACTGGAAATTATTATGAGAAAGGGAAACATGGTTATATGCATCTTATTAATATTAAGTTTCCCTTCTTTATGTTGAGAATCTTGAAGTTGTGCTTGTGCTGCCTTTCTATGCTTATTGCATTATGCTTAGATGACTTCTTTATTTACAAGATTCCTATGCATAGGAAGTGGGTTAGACTTAAATGTGTTTTGAATTTGCCTCTTGATGCTCTATTTTGCTTCAACTCTTATTTCTTGCGAGAGCATCATTAAAAATTACTGAGCCCATCTTAATGGCTATAAAGAAAGCACTTCTTGGGAGATAACCCATGTTTTTATTTTGCTACTGTTTTGTTGTGTCTTGGAAGTTGTTACTACTGTAGCAACCTCTCCCTATCTTTATTTTATTGCATTGTTGTGCCAAGTAAAGTCTTTGATAGTAGGGTTGATACTAGATTTGGATTACTGCGCAGAAATAGATTTCTTGCTGTCACGAAATTGAGTAGCCCCGTCTGTAGGTAACTTAGAAAAATCTGCCAATTTACGTATGTGATCCTCAGATATGTACGCAACTTTCATTCAATTTGAGTTTTTTCATCTGAGCAAGTTAAGTGCCCCGGAAAAATTCGTCTTTACGGACTGTTCTGTTTTGACAGATTCTGCCTTTTATTTCGCATTGCCTCTTTTGCTATGATTGATGGATTTCTTTGTTCCATTAACTTTCAGTAGCTTTGTGCAATGTCCAGAAGTGTTAAGAATGATTGTGTCACCTCTGAACATGTGGATTTTTGATTATGCACTAACCCTCTAATGAGTTTGTTTTGAGTTTGGTGTGGAGGAAGTTTTCAAGGGTCAAGAGAGGAGGATGATACAATACGATCAAGAAGAGTGAAAAGTCTAAGCTTGGGGATGCCCCCGTGGTTCATCCCTGCATATTTCAAGAAGACTCAAGCATCTAAGCTTGGGGATGCCCAAGGCATCCCCTTCTTCATCAACAACTTATCAGGTCACCTCTAGTGAAACTATATTTTTATTCCGTCACATCTTATGTGCTTTACTTGGAGTGTCTGTGTGCTTTTATTTTCGTTTTGTTATTTTCATCCTCTGAATAAATTCATGCTTATGTGGGAGAAAGACACGCTCCGCTCGTTCATATGAACACTGGTGTTCTTAGCTTTTAATGTTCATGACGAAGGTTGAAAACTGCTTCGTTCATTGTTATTTGGTTGGAAACAGAAAATGCTTCATGTGGTAATTGGTATATTGTCTTGGATAATTTGATACTTGGCAATTGTTTTGCTCAATAGATCATGATTAAGTTCTTGCACCATGTAGTTTAAACCTATTAGTGGATAACTACCGTAGAGCTTGTTGAAATTTGGTTTGCATGATTGGTCTCTCTAAGGTCTAGATATTTTCTGGTAAAAGTGTTTGAGCAACAAGGAAGATAATGTAGAGTCTTATAATGCTTGCAATATGTTCTTATGTAAGTTTTTCTGTACTGGTTCATACTTGTGTTTGCTTCAAACAACCTTGCTAGCCAAAGCCTTGTACTGAGAGGGAATTCTTCTCATGCATCCAAAACCTTGAGCCAAAACATATGCCATTTGTGTCCACCATAACTACCTACTATGTGGTATTTCTCTGCCATTCCAAGTAAATACTTCATGTGCTACCTTTAAACAATTGAAAAGTTATCATCTCTTATTTGTGTCAATGTTTTATAGCTCATGAGGAAGTATGTGGTGTTTTATCTTTCAATCTTGTTGGGCAGACTCTCACTAATGGACTAGTGGCTTCATCCGCTTATCCAATAATTTTGCAAAAAGAGCTGGCAACGGGGTTCCCAGCCCCAATTAATTAACTTTCATTAATAATTCTCTTCACATGTTTTGCCCTGATTCATCAGTAAGTAACTTAATTTTGCAAATATACACTCCTCCACGGTATGTGAAATGTTGGAAGGCACCCGAGGATTCGGTTAGCCATGGCTTGAGAAAGCAAAGGTTGGGAGGAGTGTCATCTCTAAATAAAAATAAAATAAATAGACACTCCTTCATGGTATGTGAATGATTGGAAGGCACCCGAGGATTCGGTTAGCCATGGCTTGTGAAAGCAAAAGGTTGGAAGGAGTGTCATCCAAAAATAAAATAAAAACTAAACTAAAGTACATGTGTAAACAAAAGAGAAGAGGGATGATCTACCTTGCTGGTAGAGATAATTAACGTCCTTCATGGGAGCCGCTCTTTGAAAGTCTGTTTGGCAAGGGGGTTAGAGTGCCCACTACCATTCGTTGACAACAACAAACACCTCTCAAAACTTTACTTTTATGCTTTCTATATGATTTCAAAACTTAAGGAGCTCTAGCACATGATTTAATCCCTGCTTCCCTCTGCGAAGGGCCTTTCTTTTAGTTTATGTTGAGTCAGTTTACCTACTTCATTTCCATCTTAGAAGCAAACACTTGTGCCAACTGTGCATTGATTCTTACATACTTGCTTATTGCATTCATTATATTACTTTGTGTTGACAATTATCCATGAGATATGCATGTTGAAAGTTGAAAGCAATTGCTGAAACTTAATCTTCCTTTGTGTTGCTCCAATGCCTTTACGTTGAATTTATTGCTTTATGAGTTAACTCTTATGCAAGACCTTTTGATGCTTGTCTTGAAAGTACTATTCATTAAAAGTTTTGCTATATGTTATCTATTTGTTAGCAAATATAGATCGTTGCCTTGAGTCACTTCATTCATTTCATATGCTTTACAATAGTATGATCAAGATTATGTAAGTAGCATGTCACTACAGAAATTATTCTTTTTATCGTTTACCTACTCGAGGGCGAGTAGGAACTAAGCTTGGGGATGCTTGATACGTCTCCAACGTATCTATAATTTCCGATGTTCCATGCTAGTTTTATGACAATACCTACATGTTTTGCTCACACTTTATAATGATTTGATGCATTTTCCGGAACTAACCTATTAACAAGATGCCACGGTGCCAGTTCTGTTTTCTCGCTATTTTTGGTTCCGAGAAGGGCTGTTCGGGCAATATTCTCGGAATTCGACGAAACGAAGACCAAACATCATAATTCACCGAGACGGACCAGGACACCGAAGGAGAGTCGGAGGGGAGGCCTGGGGCCCCCAGACCATAGGCCGGCGCGGCCTGGAAGGGGGGCGCGCCGCCCTACGGGGTGGGCCCCCCAGGCGCCTCCTTGCGCTGCCTCTTCGCCTATAAGACCCCTCGTGACCTAAAACTTTGATACCAATTGACGAAACTCCAGAAAGACTCCAGGGGCGCCGCCGCCATCGCGAAACTCCGTTTCGGGGGACAGAAGTCTCTGTTTTCGGCACGCCGCCGGGACGGGGAATTGCCTCCGGAGTCATTGATACGCGTACAACACGCGATCGTTGGGAACCCCAAGAGGAAGGTGTGATGCGTACAGCGGCAAGTTTTCCCTCAGTAAGAAACCAAGGTTTATCGAACCAGTAGGAGCCAAGAAGCACGTTGAAGGTTGATGGCGGCGAGATGTAGTGCGGCGCAACACCAAGGATTCCGGCGCCAACGTGGAACCCGCACAACACAACCAAAGTACTTTGCCCCAACGAAACGAGTGAGGTTGTCAATCTCACCGGCTTGTCTGTAACAAAGGATTAGATGTATAGTGTGGATGATGATTGTTTGCAGAAAACAGTAGAACAAGTATTGCAGTAGATTGTATTCGATTAAAAGATTGGACCGGGGTCCACAGTTCACTAGTGGTGTCTCTCCCATAAAAATAAGCATGTTGGGTGAACAAATTACAGTTGGGAATTGACAAATAGAGAGGGCATGCCAATGCACATACATGATATGATGAGTATTGTGAGATTTAATTGTGCATTACGACAAAGTACATAGACTGCTATCCAGCATGCATCTATGCCTAAAAAGTCCACCTTCGAAGTTATCATCCGAACCCCTTCCGAGTATTAAGTTGCAAACAACGGACAATTGCATTAAGTATGGTACGTAATGTAATCAATAACTACATCCTCGGACATAGCATCAATGTTTTATCCCTAGTGGCAACAAGACATCCACAACCTTAGAACTTTCATCGTCATCGTCCCAGATTTAATGGAGGCATGAACCCACTATCGAGCATAAATACTCCATCTTGGAGTTAAGAGTAAAAAATTGGCCAGAGCCTCTACTAATAACGGAGAGCATGCAAGATCATAAACAACACATAGGTAATAGATTGATAATCAACATAGCATAGTATTCTCTATCCATCGGATCCCAACAAACACAACATATAGCATTACAGATAGATGATCTTGATCATGTTAGGCAGCTCACAAGACCCGACAATGAAGCACAATTAGGAGAAGACGACCATCTAGCTACTGCTATGGACCCATAGTCCGGGGGTGAACTACTCACTCATCACTCCGGAGGCGACCATGGCGGTGAAGAGTCCTCCGGGAGATGATTCCCCTCTCCGGCAGGGTGCCGGAGGCGATCTCCTGAATCCCCCGAGATGGGATTGGCGGCGGCGGCGTCTCTGGAAGGTTTTCCGTATCGTGGCTCTCGGTACTGGGGGTTTCGCAACGAAGGCTATAAGTAGGCGGAGGCGATAGGTCAGGGGCCTGACAGGGGGCCCACACACTAGGCCGGCGCGGCCAGGGCTTGGGCCGTGCCGCCCTAGCGTCTGGCCACCTCGTGGCCCCACTTCATATCATCTTCGGTCTTCTGGAAGCTTCGTGTGAAAATAGGCCCCTGGGCGTTGATTTCGTCCAATTCCGAGAATTTTTCCTTACTAGGATTTCTGAAACCAAAAATAGCAGAAAACAGCAACTGGCTCTTCGACATCTCGTTAATAGGTTAGTGCCGGAAAATGCATAAATATGACATAAAGTATGCATAAAACATGTAGATATCATCAATAATGTGGCATGGAACATAAGAAATTATCGATACGTCGGAGACGTATCAGCATCCCCAAGCTTAGTTTCTGCTCGTCCCGAGCAGGTAAACGATAACAAAGATAATTTCTGGAGTGAAATGCCATCATAACCTTGATCATACTATTGTAAGCACATGTAATGAATGCAGCGATCAAAACAATGGTAAATGACATGAGTAAACAAATGAATCATATAGCAAAGACTTTTCATGAATAGTACTTTCAAGACAAGCATCAATAAGTCTTGCATAAGAGTTAACTCATAAAGCAATAAATCAAAGTAAAGGTATTGAAGCAACACAAAGGAAGATTAAGTTTCAGCGGTTGCTTTCAACTTATAACATGTATATCTCATGGATATTGTCAACATAAAGTAATATAACAAGTGCAATATGCAAGTATGTAGGAATCAATGCACAGTTCACACAAGTGTTTGCTTCTTGAGGTTGAGAGAGATAGGTGAACTGACTCAACAATAAAAGTAAAAGAAAGGCCCTTCGCGAGAGGAAGCATTGATTGCTATATTTGTGCTAGAGCTTTGGTTTTGAAAATAAGAAACAATTTTGTCAATGGTAGTAATAAAGCATATGTGTTATGTAAATTATATCTTACAAGTTGCAAGCCTCATGCATAGTATACTAATAGTGCCCGCACCTTGTCCTAATTAGCTCGAATTACCTGGATTATCATCGCAATACATATGTTTTAACCAAGTGTCACAAAGGGGTACCTCTATGCCGCCTGTACAAAGGTCTAAGGAGAAAGCTCGCATTGGATTTCTCGCTATTGATTATTCTTAACTTAGACATCCATACCGGGACAACATAGACAACAGATAATGGACTCCTCTTTTATGCATAAGCATTCAACAATTATTAATTTTCTCATATGAGATTGAGGATATTTGTCCAAAACTGAAACTTCCACCATGGATCATGGCTTTAGTTAGCGGCCCAATGTTCTTCTCTAACATTATGCATGCTCTAACCATTCTAGCGGTAAATCTCCCTTACTTCAGACAAGACGGACATGCAAGCAACTCACATGATATTCAACAAAGAGTAGTTGATGGCGTCCCTAGGAACATGGTTATCGCACAACAAGCAACTTAATAAGAGATAAAGTGCATAAGTACATATTCAATACCACAATAGTTTTTAAGCTATTTCTCCCATGAGCTATATTGCAAAGGTAAAGGATGGAAATTTAAAAGGTAGCACTCAAGCAATTTACTTTGGAATGGCGGAGAAATACCATGTAGTAGGTAGGTATGGTGGACACAAATGGCATAGTGGTTGGCTCAAGGATTTTGGATGCATGAGAAGTATTCCCTCTCGATACAAGGCTTAGGCTAGCAAGGCTATTTGAAACAAACACACGGATGAACCGGTGCAGCAAAACTCACATAAAAGACATATTGTAAACATTATAAGACTCTACACCGTCTTCCTTGTTGTTCAAACTCTTTACTAGAAATTATCTAGACCTTAGAGAGACCAATTATGCAAACCAAATTTTAGCAAGCTCTATGTATTTCTTCATTAATGGGTGCAAAGTATATGATGCAAGAGCTTAATCATGAGCACAACAATTGCCAAGTATCACATTATTCAAGACATTATAGCAAATACTACATGTATCATTTTCCGTTTCCAACCATATACCAATTTAACGAAGAAGATTCAACCTTCGCCATGAATACTATGAGTAAAGCCTAAGGACATATTTGTCCATATGCAACAGCGGAGCGTGTCTCTCTCCCACACAATGAATGCTAGGATCCATTTTATTCAAACAAAACAAAAACAAACCGACGCTCCAAGCAAAGTACATAAGATGTGATGGAATAAAAATATAGTTTCACTAGAGGAACCTGATAATGTTGTCGATGAAGAAGGGGATGCCTTGGGCATCCCCAAGCTTAGACGCTTGAGTCTTCTTGATATATGCAGGGGTGAACCACTGGGGCATCCCCAAGCTTAGAGCTTTCACTCTCCTTGATCATATTGTATCATCTCCCTCTCTTGATCCTTGAAAACTTCCTCCACGCCAAACTCAAAACAACACATTAGAGGGTTAGTGCACAATCAAAATTTACATGTTCAGAGGTGACATAATCATTCTTAACACTTCCGGACATTTCACAAAGCTACGAAAGTTAATGGAATCGAAAAATCCATCAAGCATAGCAAAACGAGGCAATGCGAAATAAAAGGCAGAATCTGTCAAAACGAACAGTTCGTAAAGACGAATTTTATTGAGGCACCAGACTTGCTCAAATGAAAATTCTCAAATTGAATGAAAGTTGCGTACATATCTGAGGATCACTCACATAAATTGGCATAATATTCTGAGTTACCTACAGAGAATTAGGCCCAGATTTGTGACAGCAAAAAAATCTGTTTCTGCGCAGTAATCCAAATCTAGTATGAACCTTACTATCAACGACTTTACTTGGCACAACAATGCACAAAACTAAGATAAGGAGAGGTTGCTACAGTAGTAACAACTTCCAAGACTCAAATATAAAATAAAAGTGCAGTAGTAAAAACATGGGTTGTCTCCCATAAGCGCTTTTCTTTAACGCCTTTCAGCTAGGCGCAGAAAGTGTATATCAAGTATTATCAAGAGATGATGCATCAAATGCTCCATTATCTATAGTGGTATTAAGAGCTTTGTCAATTTTAGGCCTATAATAACTTTTTGGTTTAGGCACCTTAGAGACATACATGAAGTTTTGCTCCTTACCCACATAAGCTTTTTCTCTAAACTTTATAGATGAAAAGGTTGAACCCAATGTTCCCATAGCCTCTTCAGGTTCACTAATCCTTTGGGTTTGATTATCATGAATAGCACAAGATTCTAAGATGGCAATTTTCTCATTAATTCCACCTAGAGTTTTATCAAGTTTATCAGTGCCATCAAGTAATGCTCCCAAAGTAGTATCAATACTTGGAAGGTTTTGCTCTATGGTTTCCAACTTTTTCATGACATCTTCAAGAGAGGTTTCAATTTTAACTTCATTAACAGGTGGTATTCCAAATAAACTCTCAATAATGCAACTAGCTTCTAAGGCAGGAGTACCTAGGAAGTTACCTCCCGCGAGACAATCAAGAACATATCTATTCCAGCTAGAGATACCAACATAAAAATTCCTCAGTAGGATAGTGGTGGAGTGTTTCTTAGTGCACCTATTGTGGGCATCACTAATTATATACCAAGCATCTTTTAAACATTCTCCCCCTTTTTGCTTAAATGAACGAACTTCAACTTCAGGATTACTCATTTTAGTAAAAGTAAATAAAGCAAACTAGATAAAGCAAATGCAAGTAACTAATTTTTTTGTGTTTTTAATATGGAGAATGCAAACAAGATAGTAAATAAAGTAAAACTAGCAACTAATTTTTTTTGTGTTTTGTTTTAGTGCAGCAAACAAAGTAGTAAATAAAATAAAGCAAGACAAAAACAAAGTAAAGAGATTGGAATGTGGAGACTCCCCTTGCAGCGTGTCTTGATCTCCCCGGCAACGGCGCCGTGAAAATCCGCTTGATACGCGTACATCACGCGTCCGTTGGGAACCCCAAGAGGAAGGTGTGATGCGTACAGCGGCAAGTTTTCCCTCGGTAAGAAACCAAGGTTTATCGAACCAGTAGGAGCCAAGAAGCACGTTGAAGGTTGATGGCGGCGAGATGTAGTGCGGCGCAACACCGGGGATTCCGGCGCCAACGTGAAACCCGCACAACACAACCAAAGTACTTTGCCCCAACGAAACAGTGAGGTTGTCAATCTCAGCGGCTTGCTGTAACAAAGGATTAGATGTATAGTGTGGATGATGATTGTTTGCAGAAAACAGTAGAACAAGTATTGCAGTAGATTGTATTCGATTAAAAGATTGGACCGGGGTCCACAATTCACTAGTGGTGTCTCTCCCATAAGAATAAGCATGTTGGGTGAACAAATTACAGTTGGGCAATTGGCAAATAGAGAGGGCATGACAATGCACATACATGATATGATGAGTATTGTGAGATTTAATTGGGCATTACGACAAAGTACATAGACTGCTATCCAGCATGCATCTATGCCTAAAAAGTCCACCTTCGAGGTTATCATCCGAACCCCTTCCAGTATTAAGTTGCAAACAACGAGACAATTGCATTAAGTATGGTGCGTAATGTAATCAATAACTACATCCTCGGACATAGCATCAATGTTTTATCCCTAGTGGCAACAACACATCCACAACCTTAGAACTTTCACGTCACTCGTCCCGGATTTAATGGAGGCATGAACCCACTATCGAGCATAAATACTCCCTCTTGGAGTTAAGAGTAAAAACTTGGCCGAGCCTCTACTAATAACGGAGAGCATGCAAGATCATAAACAACACATAGGTAATAGATTGATAATCAACATAGCATAATATTCTCTATCCATCGGATCCCAACAAACACAACATATAGCATTACAGATAGATGATCTTGATCATGTTAGGCAGCTCACAAGACCCGACAATGAAGCACAATTAGGAGAAGACGACCATCTAGCTACTGCTATGGACCCATAGTCCAGGGGTGAACTACTCACTCATCACTCCGGAGGCGACCATGACGGTGAAGAGTCCTCCGGGAGATGATTCCCCTCTCCGGCAGGGTGCCGGAGGTGATCTCCTGAATCCCCCGAGATGGGATTGGCGGCGGCGGTGTCTCTGGAAGGTTTTCCGTATCGTGGCTCTCGGTACTGGGGGTTTCTCAACGAAGGCTATAAGTAGGCGGAGGCGATAGGTCAGGGGCCTGACAGGGGGCCCACACACTAGGCCGGCGCGGCCAGGGCTTGGGCCGCGCCGCCCTAGCGTCTGGCCACCTCGTGGCCCCACTTCGTATCATCTTCGGTCTTCTGGAAGCTTCGTGTGAAAATAGGCCCCTGGGCATTGATTTCGTCCAATTCCGAGAATATTTCCTTACTAGGATTTCTGAAACCAAAAATAGCGTAAAACAACGAATCGGCTCTTCGGCATCTCGTTAATAGGTTAGTGCCGGAAAATGCATAAATATGACATAAAGTATGCATAAAACATGTAGATATCATCAATAATGTGGCATGAAACATAAGAAATTATCGATACGTCGGAGACGTATCAGTCATCTCCATCGACACCACCGCCATCTTCATCGCCGTTGCTGTCTCCCATGATGAGGAGGGAGTAGTTCTCCCCCGAGGCTGAGGGCTCTACCGGTAGCTATGTGGTTCATCTCTCTCTTCCATGTACTTCAATACAATGATCTCATGAGCTGCTTTACATGATTGAGATCCATATGATGAGCTTTGTAATCTAGATGTCATATGCTATTCAAGTGCTTAATTATGTGAACTTTGAGGTTACTGTGACCTCGGTGTAATGGTGACAGTGTGCGCGCCGTGTGTAACTCCCTTATGAATTGTGGTGTGTTAGTACCTCCTATGAATGCTCACGGTGACGGTGTGGGGTGTTTATTAGTACTTGGGAATACGCCTTTGAGGTGTGCTTTTGCACACTTGCCCAATGAATTTGAGTTCTCTATCCAATAAGAGAGTATTATGATGAAGTGCTTATATTTATATTCAATTATGATTGCAATGTTGAGAGTGTCCACTAGTGAAAGTATGATCCCTAGGCCTTGTTTCCAAATATCGAATCACCATTTATTTACTGTTCTACTACATGTTTACTTGCTGCCACATTTATTTCAGATTGTTATTACCACTTATATTCATCCATATCACTTGCATCTTACTATCTCTTCGCCGAACTAGTGCACTTATACATCTGACAAGTGTATTAGGTGTGTTGGGGACACAAGAGACTTCTTGTATCGTAATTGCAAGGGTTGCTTGAGAGGGATATCTTTGACCTCTACCTCCCTGAGTTCGATAAACCTTGGGTGATTCACTTAAGGGAAACTTGCTGCTGTTCTACAAACCTCTGCTCTTGGAGGCCCAACACTGTCTACAGGAATAGAAGCGTGCGTAGACATCAGGGCACACATCCACAACCAAATTGGAGGTTCCCAAATCTGTAACAACACAACAATACATCAACACAAAACAACTAGGGATCCAAAGAGGAACACTAGGAAGAGGGCCCTCAGACAAATGAGAGGGAAATTTAAATCGCTTCGGTGAGAATGTAGATCGGTGTCTTCACCTTCGAATCTCCAAAGATCAAGAGCTTTGGTTGGGGGAGGAAGGAGATCTTGCAAATCTTGAGTTCTTGAGGTGGCTCTAATGGTGGTGAGGCTTGGCAGAATTTGAAGGAGATATGCCCTAGAGGCAATAATAAAATGGTTATTATTTATATCTTTATGTTTATGATAAATGTTTATATATCATGCTATAATTGTATTAACCGAAACATTAGTACATGTGTGATATGTAGACAACAAAGAGTCCCTAGTATGCCTCTTAACTAGCTTGTTGATTAATGGATGATTAGTTTCATAATCATGAACATTGGATGTTATTAATAACAAGGTTATATCATTGTATGAATGATGTAATGGACACACCCAATTAAGCGTAGCATAAGATCTCGTCATTAAGTTATTTGCTATAAGCTTTTCGATACATAGTTACCTAGTCCTTATGACCATGAGATCATGTAAATCACTTATACCGGAAAGGTACTTTGATTACACCAAACGCCACCTGCATAAATGGGTGGTTATAAAGGTGGGATTAAGTATCCGGAAAGTATGAGTTGAGGCATATGGATCAACGAGTGGGATTTGTCCATCCCGGTGACGGATAGATATACTCCGGGCCCTCTCGGTGGAATGTCGTCTAATGTCTTGCAAGCATATGAATAAGTTCATAAGAGACCACATACCACGGTACGAGTAAAGAGTACTTGACGAGACGAGGTTGAACAAGGTATAGAGTGATACCGAAGATCAAACCTCGGACAAGTAAAATATCGCGTGACAAAGGGAATTGGTATCGTATGTGAATGGTTCATTCGATCACTAAAGTCATCGTTGAATATGTGGGAGCCATTATGGATCTCCAGATCCCGCTATTGGTTATTGGTCGGAGTGAGTACTCAACCATGTCCGCATAGTTCGCGAACCGTAGGGTGACACACTTAAGGTTGGATGTTGAAATGGTAGTACTTGAAATATGGAATGGAGTTCGAATATTTGTTCGGAGTCCCGGATGAGATCCCGGACATCACGAGGAGTTCCGGAATGGTCCGGAGAATAAGATTCATATATAGGATGTCATTTTATGTGATTTAAAATGATGCGGAAGGTTCTATGTAAGGTTCTAGAAGGTTCTAGAAAAGTCCGGAAGAAACCACCAAGGAAGGTGGAGTCCCGGAGGGACTCCACCTCCATGGCCGGCCAACCCTAGAGGGGGAGGAGTCCCAAGTGGACTTCCCCAAGGGGGGCCGGCCACCCCCTCCATGGAAGGTGGAACTCCCACCTCTAGTGGGAGTCCTAGCTTGGGTAGGTTTCCCTATCATATGGAAGGTTTTGGGTTCGGGTCTTATTCGGAGACTTGTAGTCCAACCCTTGGGGCTTCCACCTATATAATGAGGGACAAGGGGAGGGGGCCGGCCACCTCAAGACCACAAGCTGGCCGCACCCCCCAAGTGGCCGGCCACCCCCTCCCAAACCCTAGCCGCCCCCTTCTCCTCCATAGCTCCCGCAAGCTTAAGCGAAGCTCCGCCGGAGTTCTCCACCGCCACTGACACCACGCCGTCGTGCTGTTGGATTCAAGAGGAGCTACTACTTCCGCTGCCCACTGGAACGGGAGGTGGACGTCGTCTTCATCAACAACCGAACGTGTGACCGAGTACGGAGGTGCTGCCCGTTCGTGGCGCCGGAGGGATCGTGATCAAGATCTTCTACGCGCTTTTGCAAGCGGCAAGTGAACGTCTACCGCATCAACAAGAGCCTCATCTTGTAGGCTTTGGAATCTCTTCAAGGGTGAGACTCGATAATCCCCTCGTTGCTACCGTCTTCTAGATTGCATCTTGGCTTGGATTGCGTGTTCGCGGTAGGAAATTTTTTGTTTTCTATGCAACGTTATCCAACAGAATTTTAGTCAATGATTGAGCAAGGAGCAAGGTAGAAGAAGGGGGGTATAAATACCCCCCACCAAAAATCCAGCCGTTGGACACTTTGAGGGCCGGATAATCCGGCCTAAGTTGGGGCCGAATAATCTGCCTGACATAGGCATCCCCAATGGGCCTGCCGAAGATAGTACCCGGGGTATACTGAAGGCCCACGACTCGAAGAATAAGAAGGATCGGAAGCCCAAATTGTTATTAAGGAAAGCTAGAGTTGTATTAGAAGATAATATTTGTAATCTTGCAGGATGAGTTAGAAACCCTCCCGGACTCTGTAACTTGTACATTAAGAATCCCTCGGCTCCACCTCCTATATAAGGGGGAGTCGAGGGACAAAGAAATCATCGAATCATTGTCTCACAAACCCTAGTTTTCATATCGCCGAGTACTTTTCGGCTGAAACCTTCGAGATCTACTTGCCCTCTACTTCTAACTAAACCCTAGTCTACAACCCGTAGGCATTGATAAGTTAATCTCTTGTCAATTGGCGCCGTCTGTGGGAATTAGAGGCGTCAAGGATCTGATCTCGATGGCACGTTCAAGATCGTCGACTTCGTCAACAACAAGCAACGCGATGGATCGAGGTAAACAGATCGCAACTGGTCCTGTCGATTTTGTTCCTCACCCGCCCTCCCGTTTGGATGCATATGCGTATCTGGAGGAGCCTATGGAGATGACATTCGGAAGGTCCCACTTTCGCGTCGAGAAGGAGGGAGCGTATCGTCTCGAAATTCCGATCTCATCGGGATTATCGACGGTCGATTCCGATTTTTCAAACTCAGCATCGACAATCGAGTCAGGCGAGGAGGAGACTTTGTCGCCACGCTTCATCAGCACCAGGGCAAGCGAAAAGCTCGCCAAGATCTTCAGCGACATGTCCTTCGAGTCATCTGCGGACTCCTATATAAGCGATGACTCGAGCAGCGTCGACAGCTTCAACTTCATTGACAAATCCATTACTGTGGGCAAGGTCTTCACCAATCTCTATGATGGTGTCACCAAACCCAGCAAAGATCTGAATTCAAAATATCATCAGATTTATGCCATCGAAGAGCCAAGCCGCGATCAAGAGGAAACGTCTGAGGCTTTCGACGATTTGGGAAATCCATACGTCGATCCCTCCGATCTACGACGAGGTTTAGGCAGTAAATATGTCGGACCTACAACACGTGTTAGGGTTCAACTCCCACAAGCAGCATGGGATAGAGCCGCAAGAGCTATGGATGGCTCAGAACCAATGGCCACAATAGCCACCCCAGAAGAATTGCAAGCATATCAATATAGGTTCGCGCGAGCAGCAAGGGAATTGGAAAAACAGACAGCTGCTCTGAATAGAAGAAGGGAGGCAGCCTCCGCATCAAGCAGGCGAAGAGCAGAGTTAAGTCGACAATCAGGAACCTCGGGAGATAGCCACAGGGAAGCTCGGAACAGAGCAAGATCAAGGCTGCAAAACATACCTGAAGGAGAAAGAGAGCACTTGGTTCAAAACCTCGACATGTCTTTTATGTCGATAGACACGAGAGGGAACATTATCCCCAAGACACCAGAAGCTGGGTATATGGCGACACATGCCTTTATCCTTGCATCCAGGCCACCTCCAGGAGATCCAAGGGAGGCATTGTACAACATGGCGATGGCAGGAGTCGGGGCCATGGGAACAACGTTTGTATCAACACCTCCCGAATGAACAGCAAGGCAAAATAGTCCACGACCTGCGGCAGCAGCAACAGTTCCCGAAGGAACAAGTGGAGCGAGAGACACAGCAGCGCAAGCAAGGGTGGACAGAGCACGACAAAATAGAAGGGAACATCGGCATTCCCCAGAATTAAATGACGAGGATATGTGTGGTTTGCCATGCTTCACAAGGAGGGTCCGAAAAACTCGAGTCCCTTCGGGGTTTAAACTGCCTGATAACTTCAAAAAATTCGACGGCCTGCAAGATCCAGAGGATTGGCTAGTTGATTACCTCGAGACGGTGAAGCTCACAGGAGGAACCAGAGCAACAGCTATGCAAAGCATCCAGATGCATTTAAGTGTAGCTGCACGATCTTGGATAAAAAAGCTTCCTCCAGGATCTATCGACAACTGGGATAGCTTCGAGGACGTGTTCGTCAAGAATTTCCGGTCCACTTGCAAAAAACCTGCATCGCTAGAGGAACTGAGAGCGTGTCGACAAAAGCCAGACGAATCAATGAGGAAATACATCCAAAGGTGGAATATCATTAAAAACTCGGCAGAGAATATATCTGACGAGAGAGCGATAGATGCGTTTGTCGCAGGAATCAGGCGGGGAGATTTTGTCGAGGACTTGGGGAGAACCAATCCAAAGACATTATCCGCATTAATGGAGATAGCAAATAGATGGGCAGATGGAGAAGATGCTGTTCACAACAAACGGCATAGGTCACCACAGGAGGACCGCGGTCGAAATTATCAAAATAGGCGACGGTTTCCTCGGCAGTACTCGAGCTATGATGCTCCTGGACAAATTTCGGCTGGTTTTCGAGCAAGCGCCGGAGGAAACAATAGAGATGATTATCAGAGGAGCAACGAGCAGTGAAGCGACAATAGAGATGACTCTCGAAACAACATGCAAAATACTGGGCCAAGGTTTCAGAGACCTTTTGTGTCCCCTGAGGAGATGATGAACGGGCCGTGTCAGATGCATTTTTATCTTGACAACAACGGAAAAAGACAGTCAGGACACTTGCAAAAGGATTGCCGAAATTTCCAAGCAATGTTAAGGTGGGCAGGGCACGCCAATGCCCGGGCAGCACACAGAAATCCTCAAGGACCCAGGAGTGAGATCCACTTGCCACCTCCTCCCGCAATTACAGACGAAAATCGACATCAGCTCAGAATAGCGGCAGCACCTACACCACCACCTTATGTTGATCCCAATTCCAACAGAGCAGTCTCAATGATTCAGAAAGGCAGGCCATCCAATAGAGCTCAGAAAGTAATCTCGCGACAGGTGTTCATGGCAGAGAAGATGCCTCCACCAACGGTTGAGTACCTTAACTGGTCAGGGCAAGATATTGGCTTCACAATAGCGGATCATCCACAACAAGTTCCTCGACCAGGGCAGTCAGCACTTATCTTACCAGCAGTAATCGCAGGATTCGATGTATCTCGAGTGTTCATAGATGGCGGCAGCAGTTTAAACCTTATGTATGCAGATACACTAAGGAAGATGAACATATCCCTAGCAAACCTGAAACCAACCGACACGCGATTCCATGGCATCACACCGGAGAAGCCAAGTTATCCGCTGGGGAAGATTAATCTCGACGTTCAGTTTGGGACCCGAGAAAACTACAGAATAGAGAGGCTGGAATTTGAAGTCGTGGATTTCCCATCACAATACCACGCTTTGTTGGGACGACCAGCATATGCCAGGTTTATGGCGGTACCACATTACACGTACCTGTTGTGGAGGATGCCTGGACCTAAGGGACCAAACACAGTCAAAGGAAGCTTTGCGCTAGCCGACAAATGTGATAAGGATTTTCATCGACTATAAAAAACCTTCGGGATGCAAGCAGAGTACATGGCGTCAAGGCTCACAACTGATTATGATGTACTGCCAGATGTAGGAAGGCCAAACAAAGAATCAACCTTTAACACTGAGAAAAATTCTAAGGAGGTGCAGATTCACCCGACAGACCCGAAAAAGACGATGTCCATCGCGACAGACATGGACCTCGCATAGGAAAGCGCGCTCGTCGAGTTCCTTCGTGAGCACTGGAAATCTTCGCATGGTGTCCAGCCGACATGCCAGGA
The DNA here is from genome assembly GCF_022539505.1 of Lolium rigidum. NCBI lineage: Eukaryota > Viridiplantae > Streptophyta > Magnoliopsida > Poales > Poaceae > Lolium > Lolium rigidum. The sequence goes on along the minus strand of NC_061509.1, from coordinate 243,882,718 downwards.
GTACCCGTGGAACTTGCCGAGCACCACCTAAACTTGGATCCATTAGCGAGACCAATAAAACAACCTTTGCGTCGTTTTCGGAGCCAAACCGCAAAGCTATGCGTCGTCGAAATCGATCGACTGAGAGAAGCTGGTTTTATCAAGGAGCTGCATACAGAGGCCACATGGGTAGCGAACCCAGTGTTGGTGCCGAAGAAAAACACTAAAGTCCTTCGCATGTGCGTCGACTTTACGTGTCTCAATAAACATTGTCCAAAGGATCACTTTCCCCTCCCGAGGATCGATCAAATTATCGACTCCACGGCAGGATGTGAACGTCTTTCCTTCCTGGATGCATATTCGGGTTATAACCATATCAGATTGAAAGAAGAAGATGAGGTCAAAACAGCGTTCATCACACCTTATGGCGTGTTTTGCTATAGAACAATGCCTTTTGGTCTGAAAAACGCGGGAGCAACATACCAGAGGATAATGCAGAAGTGCTTAGCAACACAGATTGGGAAAAACGTACAAGTGTACATCGACGATGTTTTTCATAACATCAAAAAAGGGGACAACGCTAATCGAGGATCTGAAGGAAACTTTCGATAACCTCGACAAGTTTTGCCTCAAGTTGAACCCGACAAAGTGTTCCTTTGGTGTCCCTGCGGGAGAACTTCTTGGGTTTCTAGTTTCAGCAAGAGGGATTGAAGCAAATCCCGAAAAAATCCAAGCTATCGTAACAATGAGGAAGCCAACAAAGTTGAAAGAAATACAGCAGTTAACTGGGCGAGTCGCAGCTTTGAGCAGATTTGTCGCCAGACTAGGAGAAAAGGCGTTACCATTCTACGCTTTAATCAAGCAAGGAGAGAAATTCCAGTGGAACGAAGAGGCAGATAGAGCCTTCGAGGATTTAAAGCGCATAATTTCGACACCACCAATCTTGGTGGCGCCGAAAGAGAAGGAACCTCTCCTGTTATACATTGCAGCTACGCCTCAGGTGGTCAGCACGGCGCTAGTCGTCGAAAGAGAAGAAGAAGGAAAACTCCATGGAGTACAAAGGCCGGTATATTTCATCAGTGAAGTTTTATCGCCTTCCAAACAGCGGTACCCGCAGCACCAGAAGTTAGCATATGGAGTGTTCACGACAGCAAGAAAATTGCGCCACTATTTTCCGGCACACCCGATAATAGTGGTCAATGAAGCACCTCTATCAAATATACTGAACAATCCAGAAGCTACAGGGCGTGTCTCTCTTTGGGGAATAGAACTGTCCCCTCGGGACATCACGTATGAAAAAAGAAAGGCAATCAAGTCGCAAATTCTGCCAGATTTCATCGCAGAGTGGATGGAGCTGCAAAACACAGGACCTCCAGATTTATCGAGAACTTGGACCATGAATTTTGACGGGTCCAAAAGGGTAGAAGGAGATGGTGCAGGCGTGATACTTATATCACCTGAAGGCAACAAACTAAAGTATGTCCTACGGATGACGTTCCCAAACGCATCTAACAATGAAGCAGAATATGAAGCTCTTATACACAGGATGAAGATGGCGAAAGCTTGTGGTGCAACCCGATTAAAAATCTTTGGCAACTCGCAATTGGTGGCTCAGCAAGTCATGAACCAATGTGATGCAGTCAATGACAGCATGGTGGCATACAAGGAAGTGTACAACGAGCTCGAGAAGTTATTTGATGGATGCGAAGTAAATCACATTAGCAGGCTGAGCAATGATGAAGCCGATATTCTCGCAAACATCGGGTCGCAATGCCTTGCAATTCCGCCAGGTGTGTTTTGGGAAGAGATAACCGAGAGATCCACCAAACCAAGGAAGGTGCAGAAGAAGGAGAAGGAGGAAAAAACTTCGACGACTCTCAGAGAAGCACCAGAAGAAGAAGAGGACCAGGAGCTGGTGATGATGGTGGAAGTCCCATGGATGCAAGTGTACATATCGTATATCTTAAGTAAAGAACTACCCGACGATCCAGTTGAAGCAAGGCGAGTTATTCGACGATCCAAAGCCTTTACAGTGGTCAAAGGGGAGTTATACAAACGCAGTATTTCGGGCGTGCTACAAAGGTGCGTTATACCTGAAGAAGGAAGGATAATCTTAAAGGATGTACACGAGGGAATATGTGGTCACCACGCGAGCAGTCGAGCTATTGCGGCCAAGGTTTTTCGGGCTGGATTTTACTGGCTGACAGCAATCGAGGATGCAAAAGAGATAGTACGAACCTGGGACACGTGCCAAAGATTCGTCGCAAAACCCCACTCTCCAGCAGCAGAACTGATGTCAATACCATTGTCTTGGCCCTTTGCCCAATGGGGTCTCGATGTGGTGGGAAAATTACACAAGGCCTCGCCAGGAGGATACGAGTACATGCTGGTTGCTGTCGATAAATTCACCAAGTGGATAGAAGCAAAGCCGATAAATTCACCAGATGCAGCGTCAGCAATAAAATTCGTGAAGAGCATCGTTTTTCGATTTGGAGTACCTCACAGCATCATCACAGACAATGGTAGCAACTTCACATCCAAGGAATTCAAGGCGTACTGTGCAGAAGTTGAAGGAGATATGCCCAAGAGGCAATAATAAAAGTGGTTATTATATATCTTTATGTTTATGATAAATGTTTATATACCATGCTATAATTGTATTAACCGAAACATTGATACATGTGTGATATGTAAACAACAAAGAGTCCCTAGTATGCCTCTTAACTAGCTTGTTGATTAATGGATGATTAGTTTCATAATCATGAACATTGGATGTTATTAATAACAAGGTTATATCATTGTATGAATGATGTAATGGACACACCCATTTAAGCGTAGCATAAGATCACGTCATTAAGTTATTTGCTATAAGCTTTCGATACATAGTTACCTAGTCCTTATGACCATGAGATCATATAAATCACTTATACCGGAAAGGTACTTTGATTACATCAAACGCCACTTGCGTAAATGGGTGGTTATAAAGGTGGGATTAAGTATCCGGAAAGTATGAGTTGAGGCATATGGATCAACGAGTGGGATTTGTCCATCCCGATGACGGATAGATATACTCGGGCCCTCTCGGTGGAATGTCGTCTAGTGTCTTGCAAGCATATGAATAAGTTCATAAGAGACCACATACCACGGTACGAGTAAAGAGTACTTGTCGGAGACGAGGTTGAACAAGGTATAGAGTGATACCGATGATCAAACCTCGGACAAGTAAAATATCGCGTGACAAAGGGAATTGGTATCGTATGTGAATGGTTCATTCGATCACTAAAGTCATCGTTGAATATGTGGGAGCCATTATGGATCTCCAAATCCCGCTATTGGTTATTGGTCGGAGTGAGTACTCAACCATGTCCGCATAGTTCGCGAACCGTAGGGTGACACACTTAAAGTTGGATGTTGAAATGGTAGAACTTGAATATGGAATGGAGTTCGAATATTTGTTCGGAGTCCCGGATGAGATCCCGGACATCAGGAGGAGTTCCGGAATGGTCCGGAGAATAAGATTCATATATAGGAATTCATTTTATAAGATTTAAAATGATCCGGAAGGTTCTATGGAAGGTTCTAGAAGGTTCTAGAAAAGTCCGGAAGAAACCACTTTGGAAGGCGGAGTCCCAAAGGGACTCCACCACCATGGCCGGCCAACCCTAAAGGGGGAGGAGTCCCAAGTGGACTCCCCTAAGGGGGCCGGCCACCCCCTCCCAAGGAAGGGTGGGAATCCCACCTCTAGTGGGAGTCCTAGCTTGGGTAGGTTTCATGTGATATGGAAGGTTTTGGTTTGGGGTCTTATTCGAAGACTTGTAGACCAACTCTTGGGTGTTCCACCTATATAATGAGGGCCAAGGGGAGGGGGCCGGCCACCCCAAGACCACAAGGTGGCCGCACCCCCTAGTGGCCGGCGCCCCCCTCTCCCAAACCCTAGCGGCCCTCTCTCCTCCACTTCTTCCCCGCACGCTTAGCGAAGCTCCGCCGGGATTCTCCACCACCACCGACACCACGCCGTCGTGCTGTCGGATTCAAGAGGAGCTACTACTTCCGCTGCCCGCTGGAACGGGGAGGTGGACGTCGTCTTCATCAACAACCGAACGTGTGACCGAGTATGGAGGTGCTGCCCGTTCGTGGCGCCGTGATCAAGATCTTCTACGCGCTTTTGCAAGCGGCAAGTGAACTTCTACTGCAGCAACAAGAGCCTCATCTTGTAGGCTTTGGAATCTCTTCAAGGGTGAGACTCGATAATCCCCTCGTTGCTACCGTCTTCTAGATTGCATCTTGGCTTGGATTGCGTGTTCGCGGTAGGAAATTTCTTTGTTTTCTATGCAACGTATCCCTACAGAAGTAGGCATCAAATTGCACTCCGCGTCAGTTGGGCACCCGCAAACCAATGGTCAAGTCGAGAAAGCCAATGGTATCATATGCAATGGTATTAAAAAGCGCCTGCTAGGGCCGCTTGAAAAGGCTCGACATACCTGGCCAGAAGAATTGCCAAGTGTCTTGTGGAGTATTCGAACAACACCAAACACGGCGACACAAGAAACTCCATTCTTCTTAGTCCATGGAGCTGAGGCAGTACTACCGATTGAAATAGAGCATGACTCCCCAAGAGTCACAGAGTATGATGAAGAAACTTCAAGAAGAGCTTTGGAGGACGATGTAGATGCACTCGACGAAGCTCGAGATGAAGTACTCTCACGGGTCACCAAGTACCAGCAAGACCTGAAAAACTACCACAGTCGACGATTACGGCCAAGATCTTTTCAAGTCGGAGATTTAGTCCTACGGCTCAATCAGCAAAGTACTGAAAAACTAGAGTCGCCATGGATGGGCCCTTATATCGTCACAGAAGTAATCGAAGGAGGAGCATACAGGATCAAGGACAAGAAGACAGGGGTTCCAGAGAAAAATCCCTGGAACGTGGCGCAACTCAGGCGATTCTACGCTTAGAGTCGAAATATAGTCCTCCTTTGTAAAAATACAATGTACTGAAACGCCCGCGAGTTTTTAGACGCACTCTTTTCCTTTTCAGGGCACCGAGTGGGGCTGAAAAGGATTTTAATGAGGCGGGCTCGCGGTGCTGCAATATAGTAAAAGATAGTGATGACATACATCTTCTTCTTCGACAGGCTCGGGGGCTCATAACCCACGACAGCAAAATACATATACTCCCGCAAAACAGTAAAATCTTCGAGACGAAAAAAATAGTATAAGTTCCAACCAAAGGCTCGGGGGCTTCGCAATATAGATTACACTTCACAATATAGACAACTTCATCAATACAAAGAATTCGACGAAAAATATAGACATAATTTTTCGCAATATAGTACAATTTAGTCAATGCCTAATATACTATCTATGGATAGACCTTTGTTATTTGCAGCAGTCGTCTTATGATCAGCATAGCTCCCCTTGACAAAGAATTCAGAATCCATCCGAAGAAGTTCATCCATCATCTCTTCGGCTACAGGATTCACAACATCATTGATTTCGTCGATGTTACTTTTTCGCTTCGATTTCTTGGCCAAGCACTTGGAGACAATCTTTGTCAGATCGAATTTTGGATGGCTGATTTGTATCATGATCATGGCGAATCTTGCTCCAGCAGTCAACTGAGCTCGTACAAAGTTATGAATACGAGGGGCATCTCGAAACTTTTCCATCAAGCCAAGAAGAGTATCGGGAGCTTCATCTCGAGGGAACATAGTCTTGTAAACAAGGGACAAGGTTCTAGTGCAAAAATTAAGGAATTCGCGAACCTGACAGGCGCGGTCTTGAAACCTGACAATCTGCCGGGTCCGTCTGGAGTGGCCCAGAACAGACAGCCGTGGTTAAGAGAAAGGTTAACGAGGAGATTCTTCCTTACATTCACCCTTTCATCTTCAGCAGCAGCATCGAGAAAAGAACCTATTGAGCGACAGAACGAGAAATTCAAAAAAAGGGGATACAACAAAAATATAGAAGAAGTTCTGGGTTGAAAAAGCGTACCTGACATATCCACACTAGCTTCATTCATTAGCTCGAGCATACTATTCTCTCGAGTGGTTGCTTTTTCAGCTTCAGAAACAGCAGCTTCCTTGGCAGTTATGGCTTCTCGAGCTTGTTGAAGGGCAATTTTCTCTCTTTCGGATGCTTTGCGGGATTGCTCCATCATCGCAAGAGTTTGCTTTTTCATGGATTGAAGTTGTTGGCGAAGTTCTTGCAAATCTTGCGAGAAGTGTTTACTCGAAGAACCTTCGATAAGGTTATCATCGACAAGTGTTTTCTTTGAGACGGAGGAAGCAGGAAAAGTATCGGCATGATGAGGATTTGCGGAGTAGTTATCAAATATAAACTGGAAAAGAAAATTTCAGTATCAATGATCACGCAAAACAGAATTCCATTGATCTTCGGAAAATTTACACAGCTATTACAGAAGGAGTCTTCAAAAGAACTACTACGACAGTTCTCGCCAAGGCTATTGTGACGACAACATCAAAGGAGACAGTAAAAATAAAAATAAAAATAAAAAAGAAGAAGATAGGGCATTCTACTAGACCTCCGGCTTCGACGAGCTAGGAGCAGGAGTCGGCTTGCATCCAAGATAGGCGAGGATCTTCTTTGAGTTAGGCTTTGCAGCCCTGATCAGCGATTGCCACTTCGTGGTCTCCATCTCCTGTGTGTCGCCAACTTTGGTCCAGTCGACGTTTTGCTGGCTGTCAGCAACCAGGGCAATAGTGCTTTCAATGGCAACCTTCATATTTTCTTGGCGAAGTTTAAGTCCAAGATCTTCTGGGGGATTGAAGCACTTGGCAAGAGCAAGAAAAGTTGCGGGTTCCTTTTTCTTCGGGAAGAAGTAAGGGTAGAGCCGCGACAATCCTTCCCTAGCCTCAGCAAGGCCTTCGCGTGCTTCATCTCCGTGAAACTCAAGGAAAGAAAGTGCGTCAAGAAGGGGATCATTGTCGGGATCTTCAAGTTCATATTCTTGAGACGTTTTCCCTGTTGAGGCAAAAATTTATTGATCAACAAATGAGTAAAGAAAAGCAAGTCCAAGGAATGCAAAATAGCTCGGGCACTTACTAACAAAGCGACGGCTTTGCGATTCCAAGCGCTTAGTAATCGCTTCTTCACGAGCAGATTGTTCGGTTATATGCTCGCTCAAAGAAGTTTCCGCCTGATGAAGCCTTTTTCGGAGGTCTTCGACAGAGGCAGCATCTGCTTCAGCCTTCTTACGAGCTGATTTGCTTTCCTCTAATTTAATTGCAAGAGCGTCAGCACGTTTGTTGGCTTCGGCAAGATTTTCTGGAGAAAACAAACAACGGTAAAACGTCACGACAAACATACTAAAGGAGTATGTAGCAAAGAGGGCAAGGGAAAAACAGTACCTTCCAGTTTATTCGCATGATCACGGTACCCGATGAATTGGGTACCGAGGCGAATAAATGACAGCATCACAGGCTGGAGAGCAAACCAAAGGAAAAAAGAAATCAATATAGAAGGTGAAAATTCGACAGCAATTAAAATAAAACAGAGGGAAGAGGCAAATATTGACAAACGTCGAGCCGAAAAGGAAGAAGAGAAATACTTACGTCATCCAGTGAAGGAGTCGCGGACGTATTGGCCACCAGGACAGGGTCCGTGGATAGTTCTGTCCTAGCCCTCTTCGGTGAAGAAGCTCGGGGGATTGCGACTGGTGTTGGATGCTTTGCATCTTGAGGAGGAGGCGAAGATTCATCCCCATCAGGATGAGCTTCAGAAATAACTAAGGTCCGAGACGTACTCGTTCGAGCAGTCGCGTCAACAGGTTGAATTTCATCCTCTTCATCACTGCAAAAAAGGCGGCAGGACATTAATCAATATAGTCAAAGTAATCAATGGTGAGCAATAAAACAACGATAGGAACTTACGAGCTGATGAGAGCATCGGCATAAGGGTCGAAAGTTGTTCTCTTTTCAGTAGGAACAATTTCTTCGGCAGCAGGAGTGTTGGTCTTGGAGGGGCCAGAGTCGACAACCTCATCCCTTTTCCTCTTGTTCGTTGGGGAAACAGCGGGAGGAGGAGAGTGTGCCGATCCGGTAGCCTCGGATCCAATATCCTTTTCAGAGGATACCGCAGATTTTCGAGAACCCGCGGCTTCACTCTCAGGGCGAGAAGCACCCTGGTTGTCGTCGGTGACAACGGCTCGTTCTTCGACTTCTCCACCTTCAGGAAGGGGAGGAAGAGAAACAAGATCTAGATGGTTCTATAAAAAAAGGGGGGATGTCGACAAAAGAGTTATGCAAAGGATGTCAAACAAAAATGAGCAAGTCAAAAAATAGTCTAGACAAAGGTTACCTTGGGGAGCGCATTGGTGGCGCTATATGGTTTTACGCGACAAGAAGAGTGGATAGAATCTTTCTTGTTGAGGGAGGAGATTTTTTGGACAAGTTTTTCTACGTCCTTGACCGGCAAATCCACCGACAGGCGATCCACATCCTTGTCGCCAGCATACTTCCAGAGGGGATTTTTGCGAGCTTGCAGAGGCTGCACTCTGATCCTAAGGAAATATGCCGTGATTTGGATACCCGACAGTTCTTGATCGCGGGTACTTTGAAGCTCGTGGATGCGAGTCATCAGTGCCTCCGTCGCCGTTTTTTCTTCGTCGGTAGCCTCTGCATCCCAGGACCGATGGTGATAGATTTTCTCGGCACCATCAAAAGGAGGAATGTTGTCTTCGACAGACCCATGATTCTCCTCGTGGATATACAGCCAGTTTTTGCGCCACCCTTGAACTGAGTCAGGGAATTTGACATCGAAGTATTCGACATCAGGGCGAACGCAGATAACAACACCGCCTATGTTATATGCGACATTGGCAGATCCATTACGGCGACACAAAAAGATGCGTTTCCATAACGCCCAGTTAGGCTGGACGCCGAGGAAGGATTCGCAAAGAGTAATGAAGAAGGAAATATGGAGGATAGAGTTGGGAGTGAGATGATGAAGTTGCAATCCGTAAACGTAAAGCAACCCCCGAAGAAAATTGTGAATGGGGGCAGAGAGGCCACGGATGAGATGATCAACAAAACTAACCCGATACTCCATTGGAGGGGTTGGGTAGCTCTCTTCGCTGGGGAAGCGTAGCGTGTCTGGCTTCTTGCTGATCCCCAGTTTCTTCAGCAGGTTAATATTTTGGGCACAGATTTTGGATCTCTCCCACTCAGCGCTCCCCAGATCTGCGGAAGCCATCTTCGACTCAGGAGTGTTGTGTCTGGTCAATCTGCGCGGTGGCATCAACAATGGCGCAGGAGTACAGCGTGAGAGCGGTTGAGCTCAAGGAGCTATGGGGCGCAAGAGGAGATTTTCGCAGAGGAGAGCAGAGGAGCGGCGCGAGCGAAAGTGCGGAAGGAAGAAGATGAAGACCTTAAATAGAGGTGCGGCGAATCGGCGCACCATTGGATGGAAAAAGTGTGAGGCAGATGGTGCACACGTGGAGCAGGGGTAAAAAAGTAGTTTCGGCATACAAGCGTTACAGTGCGTGCGCCAGGAAAAGTGGAGAACGTGTGTCCCCCACTTGCACGACGTGTCAAACTGATGAAGTTTCTAGGCCCGCAAGATAGAGAGAGAGAAAATTGGTCGTGGCTATCATCAGCAATGATGTCATTTGGATAAAGGAAAAACTCGACTATGCAACTTCATGAAAAGGACGACAGTAGAAGAATATTGATTATTTCGAGAGCCTTTGATCAAATACAAGTTTTTTATCAAATGCTCGGGGGCTACTTTGGAAAAATGAAAAAATTCGAGAAAAGATAAAATAGAAACGGCGTGAGCCTATGATCAAATACAAATATTTGCTCATAGCCTCGGGGGCTACTCCCATCGGGAGCGCTGTTCGCGCACCCGAGAAATTTTTCGAGAGAAAAAATATAGCGACATAAGGCGTGGAGCCTACACCCAAGCACAAGTCCTTGGCTGTAGCCTCAGGGGCTACTCCCATCGGGAACGCTATTCGCGTACCCGATGAAATTATAAAAAAGAAAGATAGAAGAACAAGAGAGTATATTTCGAGTTATAAGTAACTCTACATATACTCCCATCGGGAGAGCAATATAAGTCATCCGTTGACTCAATAAAATGTGCTATTCCAACAGCCGAATAAGCACTCGACAATATATTCTCAGAACGACAAAGTTGCGAACAATTTCTGAATGCCGCAAAACTTTACGAAGGTAAGACCCTAGATCTGTTCTGTGTGGCGTGGTGTCGTCTCTGACGTCGGTTTGCTACTTTTATCCGTATCAACAGATACGAAGAAAAATCCTAACGGACGCGTTAGGTACCCGATAAATATGACTGGGACTCGACATAATGGTAAGACCTTAAGCGGTACCGTCGAAGTTTACACCAGTATCCCGAGATCATGTCCGGGGACGTGATCTTGAAGTAGGTTTTTGCGGATTGCCACTAGAGCAGTTAACTAGTACCTGGTCCGTCAGATGAACTAGCCCCAACTACCATTATCCCTGTACAATATAGAAATTCATATGCAAAGAAATATGGAGAAGTTCAAAGCTATCGAGTAAATATAACAGTGGAGATTTTCCCTGACTCTACGATTCAAGCAAAATCTCGGGGCTACCGACATAGGCATCCCCAATGGGCCTGCCGAAGATAGTACCCGGGGTTTACTGAAGGCCCACGACTCGAAGAATAAGAAGGATCGGAAGCCCAAATTGTTATTAAGGAAAGCTAGAGTTGTATTAGAAGATAATATTTGTAATCTTGCGGGATGAGTTGGAAACCCTCCCGGACTCTGTAACTTGTACATTACGAATCCCTCGGCTCCACCTCCTATATAAGGGGGAGTCGAGGGACAAAGAAATCATCGAATCATTGTCTCACAAACCCTAGTTTTCATATCGTCGAGTACTTTTCGGCTGAAACCTTCGAGATCTACTTGCCCTCTACTTCTAACTAAACCCTAGTCTACAACCAGTAGGCATTGATAAGTTAATCCCTTGTCACCGCCCCCCACCAAAATCCGGCCCTGGGAAAATCCGGCCAAATGTCTAGCCAAATGTCCGGCCCATGTCCAGAGCCTTACTGAGCCGCATCGCCTCTGGTCCTTAGCCAATTTGGGGGGGGGGGGTATTTCGAAAATATCCGGCCCGGATTATCCGGCCTTGGGGAAAATCCGGACAAATATCCGACCAAAAATCCGGCCCCTGTCCAGGGTAGTACTGAGCCACATTGCCACGAGTCCTTAGCCAAAAAATGGGGGCCGGGTATTTTGCAAATATCCGGCCCGGATTATCCGGCCAGGTGAATCTTTTCCAGCTATCTTTTGACTCGTTTTTCCACACAAGTCACTTATATTCATGTACCTAGATACACCCTGCACCACTTCATCGAACATTAGTGTATCACATATATTGACATCAAACGCACAAAACAATTGTGAGAGATGTTCTTTCAGAAGGCCCAAGAGACAAGGTTCGATTCACCACCTCAGTTTGACCATCAGTTTGGGGATGACAAGTAGTGCTGAAAAGTAGCTTTGTCCCCAGCTTTCCCCAAAGTGTCTTCCAGAAGTAGCTCATGAACTTCACATCACGATCAGAAACAATAGTCTTCGACACTCCATGTAGTCGAACAATCTCCTTTTCCACAGCCCGCCTCATCTTTGGCCAATAAAAATGGTCAACTAGCATGAGTAGCGTCTTCTCACGCCCAAAGTGACCCATCAATCCTCCAGCATGGGATTCCTGCAATAAGAGAAAACGCACAGACGATTCTGGAACACATAGTTTGTTAGCTCTAAACAAGAATCCATCATGTATGTGATATTTTTCCCATGCTTTACCAATAGCACACGAGCGATATGGTTTAGCAAAATCATGATCAGTTGCATACAAATCACATAACACCGCTAATCCAGGAATTTTAACATCAAGATGAGTTAATAGCATAGTTTTCCTAGATAGAGCATCAGCAACAATATTATATTTTCCCTTCTTATTTTTAATAATGTACGGAAAAGACTCAATGAACTCAACCCACTTAGCAAGACGCCTATACAAAGTAGATTGGGCTTTCAGATATTTCAAAGCTTCATGATCAGAATGTATGATAAATTCTTTTGGCCACAAGTAATGTTGCCAAACCTCAAGAACTCTAATTAAAGCATACAATTCTTTATCATAGATAGGATAGTCCAACTTAGCACCAGAAATTTTCTCAAAAAAATGCAATTGGGCGACCCTCTTGCATCAACACACCACCAATTCCAATACCACTAGCATCACATTCAATTTCAAATTGCTTATTGAAATCAGGAAGTGCAAGCAACGGTGCAGAAGTTAACAATCTTTTCAGTTCATCAAAAGCATGATCTTGGGCGACGCCCCACTCAAATGCAACACCATTTTTAGTCAATTCATTCAAAGGTGCAGCAATAGTACTAAAATTGGGCACAAAACATCGATAAAACCCAGCTAGACCATGAAAACTTCTTACTTGACTCACATTCATGGGAGTAGGCCAATTTGGAATAGCTTCAATTTTAGACACATCTACTTCTACTCCATGCTTAGAGACAACGTAACCCAGAAATATGACCTTATATTTGCAAAATATGCACTTCTCAAGATTACCATAAAGTTGATTAGTACGCAACACTTGCAAAACATATCGAATATGTATAATATGATCAGATTCATTGCGGCTGTAGATTAATATGTCATCAAAATACAAAACCACAAACTTGCCAATAAAATCTTGCAAAACATGGTTCATCAGTCTCATGAAAGTGCTAGGTGCATTAGTTAAACCAAAAGGCATTACTAACCACTCATATAAACCAAATTTTATTTTAAAGGTTGTTTTCCACTCATCCCCTTATTTCATCCTAATTTGATGATAACCACTACGCAAACCAATTTTAGAGAACAAAGCAGCACTACTCAATTCATCTAACATATCCTCTAAACGGGGAATAGGATGACGATATCGAATAGTAATTTTGTTTATCGTTCTACAATCTACGCACATACGCCATGCACCATCTTTCTTAGGAACAAGAATAACAGGAACAACACAAGGACTAAGGCTTATGCGGATATAACCTTTGTCGAGTAGCGCTTGCCCATTCAAAACTTGGCCTATGAACGGTATTTCAGTCATTCCTTTTAGAAGAGATTTGCAAGCGCCAAATGATTCATAAATCAAATGACTCCAATAATCCATTTGCATGGAGTTTGTTCATGCGTTCCTTTCCAACATGACCTAAATGGCGGTTCCACAAATAAGTGGAATTCAAATCATTTGCCTTACGGCATTTTAGCGTCAGTGTTATGTATGTGTGTTTCACCGTTAAAATTTATAATAACTTATCCATCGTACATGGAGTAATGTCATAATTTGAACAACTCATTGTTTTTTTTATTTGACAAGAGCAAAATAACAATTATTAAGTTCTTTATTATAAATTCTAAGGGCTAGATAGAATGCCAACGATGAACATAATAACACTTTATTTTTGTTCTAGACGTGCATTCCTATCATATTCCTTGTTAGTCACTTAGGCCATTGTATTCTTGTATTGCGTTGTTTTGTATGACATTTCATACCAACCAATATGGTACAAATACCCAAGAATTTCATTGTGTGACCAAACGAGGAATACATCCATAACATGTATATCTTTTATATACACCTGAGCTAGACTTTCTAGTCTTTTCTTTCTTTCCGCCAATAATCTTTTGTAGTTTCTCTTTTAGCTTTCCTCATTATTCAGAAAAACACATCAACTTCAATAACTTCTCGGTTTGTTGGTCAAATACCAATAACCTTGAGGTTCTTACTTTGAAGTTGATCATCATATGACAAGTGTTCCGGATTTCACTATTAGTAACCTTGTAATATGATGAACAATTTCACTCATAATTTTATCCATTGTATCTTGATGAATTTCTGAGACCATGTCTGTACATGCTAGGCTCATAAAGTTTTAACCTTGGTATTCGCATGTGCAAATCTGGCTTGCACCCGTTGTATGCACACGTAGAATCTATAACACCCGATCATCACGTGATGCTTCGATACGACGAGTCTTAGCAACGGTGCATACTAAGGATGATAACTTCATGGATATGCGAATATTGTTAGTGCCCCAATAGTTGGAGGATTGGGACGCCTTGCATCTTCAACCTTCGTACATTCCCATAAAACTTATGAGTTTATGTAGTCTCACCAAATTATATTCTATCATCTTGCAATAAGGTCTTAGATATCACATATATCTCATACCTTGATTATTTCTGAAAACTAAATTTTCAGCTCCTTACTTTTCAAACAGATTTGAACTTCAAATTTCACAGAGACAAGATAACTTTAGGTACTAATTGAAACCATAGCTCTTTGAATCAACAATGTGAGATTTACTAAAATTTTGCAATAGGACTTAAACAATTCTTGATTCTTTAACAATACGGTACCAATCCGTAAAGTTTCTTGTCAGATTTTAACAGTATTTCTATCTCAATAACAAGACTAGCGCATGGTAGAAAACGGATGCCGATACTACAAAATTAATTCAAAATACTACTCAGACTATGTTTATGATAATTAGTTCATGTTTTAATCTAATTACTAATGAACTCCCACTTAATACAACATCCCTCATAGTTGTTAAGTGGTACACGATCCTAATCCACTACACCAAAACCGATCATCACGTGAGATGATGTAGCTTCAATGGTGAACATCAACATGTTGATCATATCATCCATATGACTCGTGTTCAACCTTTCGGTTTCCGTTGTCCCGAGGCCATGTCTGTACATGCTAGGCTCGTCAAGCAAACCCAAGTATTCCGCGTGTGCAACATGGCTTACACCCGTTGTATGTGAACGTTGAGTCTATCACATCCGATCATCACGAGATGCTTCGAAACGACGAACTATACAACGGTGCATACGAGGGGAGAACACTTTATTATCTTGATATTAATGTGAGGGATCATCTTATAATGCTACCGTCGCGATCTAAGCAAAATAAGATGCATAAAGGATTAACATCACATGCAATTCATATGTGATATGATATGCCCCTTTTGTCTTTGCGCCTTTGATCTTCATCTCCAAAGCACGGACATGATCTCCATCATCAACGGGCATGATCTCCATCATCGTCGGCGTAGCGTCAAGGTCCATGGCGCCGTCTTCATGGTTGTTCACCTCATGTAGCAACTATTACAACTACTTTGAAATACTACTCAACATGAAAATTAAAGACAACCATAAGGCTCCCGCCGGTTGCCACAATACAATAATGATCATCTCATACATATTCATCATCACATTATGGCCATATCATATCACCAAACCCCGCAAAAACAAGTTAGACGTCTCTAATTTGGTTTGCATATTTTACGTGGTTTAGGGTTTTCGAGAGAGATCTAATCTACCTACGAACATGAACCACAACGGTGATACTAGTGTTGTCAATAGAAGAGTAAATTGAATCTTCACTATAGTAGGAGAGACGAGACACCCGCAAAGCCTCTTATGCAATACAAGTTGCATGTCGAACGAGGAACAAGTCTCATGAACGCGGTCATGTAAAGTTAGTCCAGGCCGCTTCATCCCACTATGCCACAAAGATGCAAAGTACTCAAATTAAAGACAACAAGAGCATCAACGCCCACAAAACCATTGTGTTCTACTCGTGCAACCATCTATGCATAGACACGGCTCTGATACCACTGTAGGGATTCGTTGCATAGAAAACAAAATTTTTCCTACCGCGAGAACGCAATCCAAGCCAAGATGCAATCTAGAAGATGGGAGCAACGAGGGGATGAATGAGACTAACCCTTGAAGATTTCCTAAGCCTATAAGAGTAGGATCTTATTGTTGCGGTAGACGATCACTTGCCGCTTGCAAAAGCGCGTAGAAGATCTTGATCACGGTGCCACCATCGGGCAGCACCTCCGTACTCGGTCACACGTTCGGTGTTGATGAAGACGACGTCCTTCTCCCCGTTCCAGCGGGCAGCGGAAGTAGTAGATCCTCCTTCGGAATCCCAGCAGCACGACGGCATGGTGGCGGTGGTGGTGGAGATCTCCGATAGAGCTTCGCCTAAGCTATGTGGGAGAGAGAGGTAGGAGGGAACCGCTAGGGTTTGGGAGAGGGGGTGCCGGCTAGGGCAGCCTTGAGGGGTGCGGCCATGGTGGTGTTGTGGTGGCCGGACAGCTCCTCTCCTCCCCTCTTTATATAGGTGGAAGCCCCAAGGTTTAGGTCAAAGTGTTCGAATAAGACCCCAACAAAAACCTTCCATGTGACCAAACCTAGGGGGAGTGGGACTCCCCCCTTTCCTTGGTGGGGTGGCCGGCCACCATGATGGGGAGTCCACTTGGGACTCCTCCTCCCTTAGGCTGGCTGGCCAAGGTGGGTGGAGTCCCTCTGGGACTCCACCTTCCATCCTTATTTCTTCCGGACTCTTCTAGAACCTTCCAGAGAAAATACCGGATCATTTTCAAACCTAGAAAATGACTTCCTATATATGAATCTTATTCTCCGGACCATTCCGAACTCCTCGTGATGTCCTGGATCCCATCCGAGACTCCGAACAAAACTTCGAACTCCATTCCATATTCCATATCTACTTAAACGACATCAAACCTTAAGTGTGTCACCCTACGGTTCGTGAACTATGTAGACATGGTTGAGACTTCTCTCCGACCAATAACCAATAGCGGGATCCGGAGATCCATAATGGCTCCCACATATTCAACGATGACTTAGTGATCGAATGAACCATTCACATACGATACCAATTCCCTTTATCACGCGATATTTTACTTGTCCGAGGTTTGATCATCGGTATCACTCTATACCATGTTCAACTTCGTCTCCTGACAAGTACTCTTTACTCGTACCGTGGTATGTGGTCTCTTTTGAACTTATTCATATGCTTGCAAGACATTAGACGACATTCCACCGAGAGGGCCCAGAGTATATCTATCCGTCATCGGGATGGACAAATCCCACTGTTGATCCATAAGCCTCAACTCATACTTTCCGGATACTTAATCCCACCTTTATAACCACCCATTTACGCAGTGGCGTTTGATGTAATCAAAGTACCTTTCCGGTATAAGTGATTTACATGATCTCATGGTCATAAGGACTAGGTAACTATGTATCGAAAGCTTATAGCAAATAACTTAATGACGTGATCTTATGCTACGCTTAATTGGGTGTGTCCATTACATCATTCATATAATGACATAACCTTTTTATTAATAACATCCAATGTTCATGATCACGAAACCATGATCATCTATTAATCAACAAGCTAGTTATACAAGAGGCTTACTAGGGACTCCTTGTTGTTCACATAACACACATGTATCAATGTTTCGGTTAATACAATTATAGCATGGTATGTAAACATTATCATAAACACAAAGATATATAATAACCATTTATTATTGCCTCTTGGGCATATTTCCAACAGATCTCCCACTTGCACTAGAGTCAATAATCTAGTTTACATTTGTAAAGATATAACACCTTGGCCTTCCGGTGTTTTATCATGTTTTGCTCACGGGAGAGGTTTTAGTCAACGGATCTGACACGCTCAGAAACGTATGTATTTTGTAATTCATTTGCGTCCTAACGCATCACTCATTTCCAAATGAGTCGGCATTAAATATGTTTGATCTTCTGGTGGAACCTTAATTCCACGGTCTGAAATATGTCACTAATATTGTCATACACAATATAGCTTCAAAGTTCTGACACTATCGGAACTACACCAAGTTTTCAAAGAACCTTTTGACGTAACATCCTCAGTCATTGTCAAAACAATGACATACTCTGCCTTTCGTTTGTAGAATCCGTCACAATATTTAGAACTCTTCTAAATCTAGCATAGACAACTTCTAGCTCATTGAACAACATTTAGTCTAATTTGAGATTGAAATTTTATTTTTATATGTGACCAAACAAATATCGGTGAAACACCTTACAGCGATTTGTTTGTCATTACCCCATATAAAACTATATATGTATCCTTGGTTCTTCTAAAGCACACATGGATATTCTTTACTGTTTGTCCAATGATCATCACATGAATCATTTTGGTATATGCTCCTAACTTTTTAGAGCATAGGACATCTGAGTTTGTACATATTATTCGTGATCTAAAATCACTCATGTGTTTTTACTCATTGAGTGTCAATTACACTCAAGTCTTGTTAAACCTTCGCATGAAAAGAACACCTTCTTAATATTTCTATATTGAACTACTTCAATATCTATTTTATGTACTTTGACTTAAACCTATTTATGTGTTTTAATCTATCTTCATAGATATTGACACTAAATATGTTTCAGTCCATATCCTTTCATTAAAGTTAATTTTCAATGAAACCTTTTAATCAAGTATATAATTACATCATTTATAACCAACTATATGTCATCTACATAAAGTATTATAAATATGTCTCAGCGCTCCCACTTAATTTCTTGCAAATGCAAGCCTCTTCATCGTCTCTGATGAAATCAAAAACTCTACGATTATTTCATCTGGTGAAGATTCCAACTCCGCGATACTCACTTCATCCAATTGAAGTTTGTATACCTATCTAGTATTCTATGGACCAGCAAAACTCTTGGTTGTATCTTGTATACACCTTTAATACATACTTCTGTTAAGTAGTGTATTTTGCCATCCTGCTAGCATATCTCATAAAAGAAATATGTAGTGATTACTAGAATAATCCACATAGACTATAAGCATTGCTACGGAAGATCTAATCTTATCGTAGTCAACTCTTTGAACTTTGTCGTAATTTTTTTTTCGACAAGTCGAGCTTATTCAAGGATATTCCATCCAAGTCCATCAATTTTATAAATCCATTTACTTTCAAAAAGTATTCATCTATCTTGGATTTCATGGCGTATAGCCATTTTAACGGAGTCAGGGCCCATCATAACTTCTTTGTTCGTAGTTGGTTTATCATTGTTCAAAATCAATCCTTTGTCCACAAATCATTTATTTGATCACAAAGTAAACCACACCTACAAGGTTCAATAAGTACTTCGATCTCCATGGCTAAAACACTTTGTAGTCATGGAAGCCATGATCGTTGTGGCCGCTTCCGAAACCATTTCCGATGCTGCGCTACTCTGATCATTATGCTCAGGTTCATAAACCATATCAAGTTCTATTGTCCTCCCACTCAAATACTTCGCTAGAAAACAATTTCTTGGAAATAAGAAACATTGACAAACATTTTTGTCTTTTATTTCATATTGGAAAGAATTCCCAATCAATTCTTTGGGATAACCAACAAAGACATTTATCCGTTTTTGGTTGTAAACTCTTAGACCAAAATTTAAAGAAAGGACTATTAGGGTTTATACCCATGCCATAACTTGTATGGTGTCATTTCAACGGATCATGATGATGCTCTATTTAGTGTAAAAGCGGTAGTTTCTAAAGCATAATCCACAAAAATTATAATGGCATTAATATTTTATCTCATCATTGACCCAACAAGGTTTGGATACATCTCTTGGATACTTCATCATCACTATGATACTTCAAGAAATGTGAGTTGTAGAACAATTTTATAACTCTCTTAGATGTTCGCTAAAACTCGTAATTCAAATATTTCCACTATGATCCAATCATAGATATTTGATTTTTCTATTCATGCTGAAATTTATTTGAATCCATTCAAATGTTTCAAACTTCTTCCTTATCGAATATATCCACATATATATACTCAATTCATTGTTTGAAGTTTTCATGAAGTAGAAGAATCTTCCGCACACAACTATGCCCAGTGAACCATATACATCATCATGTATGTTTCCACTAAGTTAGTTGCCCGTTCAAAACTTGGCCTATGAACGGTATTTCAGTCATTCCTTTTAGAAGAGATTTGCAAGCGCCAAATGATTCATAAATCAAATGACTCCAATAATCCATTTGCATGGAGTTTCTTCATGCATTCCTTTCCAACATGACCTAAATGGCGGTTCCACAAATAAGTGGAATTCAAATCATTTGCCTTACGGCATTTTAGCGTCAGTGTTATGTATGTGTGTTTCACCGTTAAATTTTATAATAACTTATCCATCGTACATGGAGTAATGTCATAATTTGAACAACTCATTATTTTTTATTTTATTTGACAAGAGCAAAACAACAATTATTAAGTTCTTTATTATAAATTCTAAGGGCTAGATAGAATGCCAACGATGAACATAATAACACTTTATTTTTGTTCCAGACGTGCATTCCTATCATATTCCTTGTTAGTCACTTAGGCCATTGTATTCTTGTATTGTGTTGTTTTGTATGACATTTCATACCAACCAATATGGTACAAATACCCAAGGATTTCATTGTGTGACCAAACGAGGAATACATCCATAACATGTATATCTTTTATATACACCTGAGCTAGACTTTCTAGTCTTTTCTTTCTTTCTGCCAATAATCTTTTGTAGTTTCTCTTTTAGCTTTCCCCATTATTCAGAAAAACACATCAACTTCAATAACTTCTCGGTTTGTTGGTCAAATACCAATAACCTTGAGGTTCTTACTTTGAAGTTGATCATCATATGACAAGTGTTCCGGATTTCACTATTAGTAACCTTGTAATATGATGAACAATTTCACTCATAATTTTATCCATTGTATCATGATGACTTTACGAGACCATGTACGCACATGCTAGGCTCATAAAGTTTTAACCTTGGTATTCGCATGTGCAAATCTGGCTTGCACCCGTTGTATGCACACGTAGAATCTATAACACCCGATCATCACGTGATGCTTCGATACGACGAGTCTTAGCAACGGTGCATACTAAGGATGATAACTTCATGGATATGCGAATATTGTTAGTGCCCCAATAGTTGGAGGATTGGGACGCCTTGCGTCTTCAACCTTCGTACATTCCCATAAAACTTATGAGTTTATGTAGTCTCACCAAATTATATTCTATCATCTTGCAATAAGGTCTTAGATATCACATATATCTCATACCTTGATTATTTCTGAAAACTAAATTTTCATCTCCTTACTTTTCAAACAGATTTGAACTTCAAGTTTCACGGAGACAAGATAACTTTAGGTACTAATTGAAACCATAGCTCTTTGACTCAACAATGTGAGATTTACTAAAAGTTTGCAATAGGACTTAAACAATTCTTGATTCTTTAACAATACGGTACCAATCCGTAAAGTTTCTTGTCAGATTTTAACAGTATTTCTATCACAATAACAAGACTAGCTCATGGTAGAAAACGGATGCCAATACTACAAAATTAATTCAAAATACTACTCAGACTATGTTTATGATAATTAGTTCATGTTTTAATCTAATTACTAATGAACTCCCACTTAATACAACATCCCTCATAGTTGTTAAGTGGTACACGATCCTAATCCACTACACCAAAACCGATCATCACGTGAGATGATGTAGCTTCAATGGTGAACATCAACATGTTGATCATATCATCCATATGACTCGTGTTCAACCTTTCGGTTTCCGTTGTCCCGAGGCCATGTCTGTACATGCTAGGCTCGTCAAGCAAACCCAAGTATTCCACGTGTGCAACATGGCTTACACCCGTTGTATGTGAACGTTGAGTCTATCACATCCGATCATCACGAGATGCTTCGAAACGACGAACTGTACAACAGTGCATACGAGGGGAGAACACTTTATTATCTTGATATTAATGTGAGGGATCATCTTATAATGCTACCGTCGCGATCTAAGCAAAATAAGATGCATAAAGGATTAACATCACATGCAATTCATATGTGATATGATATGGCCCTTTTGTCTTTGCGCCTTTGATCTTCATCTCCAAAGCACGGACATGATCTCCATCATCAACGGGCATGATCTCCATCATCGTCGGCGTAGCGTCAAGGTCCATGGCGCCGTCTTCATGGTTGTTCACCTCATGTAGCAACTATTACAACTACTTTGAAATACTACTCAACATGAAAATTAAAGACAACCATAAGGCTCCTGCCGGTTGCCACAATACAATAATGATCATCTCATACATATTCATCATCACATTATGGCCATATCATATCACCAAACCCTGCAAAAACAAGTTAGACGTCTCTAATTTGGTTTGCATATTTTACGTGGTTTAGGGTTTTTGAGAGAGATCTAATCTACCTACGAACATGAACCGCAACGGTGATACTAGTGTTGTCAATAGAAGAGTAAATTGAATCTTCACTATAGTAGGGGAGACAGACACCCACAAAGCCTCTTATGCAATACAAGTTGCATGTCGAACGAGGAACAAGTCTCATGAACGCGGTCATGTAAAGTTAGTCCGGGCCGCTTCATCCCACTATGCCACAAAGATGCAAAGTACTCAAACTAAAGACAACAAGAGCATCAACGCCCACAAAACCATTGTGTTCTACTCGTGCAACCATCTATGCATAGACACGGCTCTGATACCACTGTAGGGATTCGTTGCATAGAAAACAAAAATTTTCCTACCGCGAGAACGCAATCCAAGCCAAGATGCAATCTAGAAGATGGGAGCAACGAGGGGATGAACGAGACTAACCCTTGAAGATTTCCAAAGCCTATAAGAGTAGGCTCTTATTGCTGCGGTAGACGATCACTTGCCGCTTGCAAAAGCGCGTAGAAGATCTTGATCACGGTGCCACGATCGGGCAGCACCTCCGTACTCGGTCACACGTTCGGTGTTGATGAAGACGACGTCCTTCTCCCCGTTCCAGCGGGCAGCGGAAATAGTAGATCCTCCTTCGGAATCCCGGCAGCACGACGGCATGGTGGCGGTGGTGGTGGAGATCTCTGACAGAGCTTCGCCTAAGCTATGTGGGAGAGAGAGGTAGGAGGGAACCGCTAGGGTTTGGGAGAGGGGGCGCCGGCTAGGGCAGCCTTGAGGGGTGCGGCCATGGTGGTGTTGTGGTGGCCGGCCAGCCCCTCTCCCCCCTCTTTATATAGGTGGAAGCCCCAAGGTTTAGGTCAAAGTGTCTGAATAAGACCCCAACAAAAACCTTCCATGTGACCAAACCTAGGGGAGTGGGACTCCCCCCTTTCCTTGGTGGGGTGGCCGGCCACCATGGTGGGGAGTCCACTTGGGACTCCTCCTCCCTTAGGCTGGCCGGCCAAGGTGGGTGGAGTCCCTACGGGACTCCACCTTCCATCCTTATTTCTTCCGGACTCTTCTAGAACCTTCCAGAGAAAATACCGGATCATTTTCAAATCTAGAAAATGACTTCCTATATATGAATCTTATTCTCCGGACCATTCCGGAACTCCTCGTGATGTCCTGGATCCCATCCGAGACTCCGAACAAAACTTCGAACTCCATTCCATATTCCATATCTACTTAAACGACATCAAACCTTAAGTGTGTCACCCTACGGTTCGTGAACTATGTAGACATGGTTGAGACTTATCTCCGACCAATAATAAATAGTGGGATCCGGAGATCCATAATGGCTCCCACATATTCAACGATGACTTAGTGATCGAATGAACCATTCACATACGATACCAATTCCCTTTGTCACGCGATATTTTACTTGTCCGAGGTTTGATCATCGGTATCACTCTATACCTTGTTCAACCTCGTCTCCGACAAGTACTCTTTACTCGTACCGTGGTATGTGGTCTCTTATAAACTTATTCATATGCTTGCAAGACATTAGATGACATTCCACCGAGAGGGCCCAGAGTATATCTATCCGTCATCGGGATGGACAAATCCCACTGTCGGTCCATATGCCTCAACTCATACTTTCCGGATACTTAATCCCACCTTTATAACCACCCATTTACGCAGTGGCGTTTGATGTAATCAAAGTACCTTTCCGGTATAAGTGATTTACATGATCTCATGGTCATAAGGACTAGGTAACTATGTATCGAAAGCTTATAGCAAATAACTTAATGACGTGATCTTATGCTACGCTTAATTGGGTGTGTCCATTACATCATTCATATAATGACATAACCTTGTTATTAATAACACCCAATGTTCATGATCACGAAACCATGATCATCTATTAATCAACAAGCTAGTATACAAGAGGCTTACTAGGGACTCCTTGTTGTTCACATAACACACATGTATCAATGTTTCGGTTAATACAATTATAGCATGGTATGTAAACATTATCATAAACACAAAGATATATAATAACCATTTATTATTGCCTCTTGGGCATATCTCCAACAAGAACTAGTTCCACTTGCTGCAGGAACGGGCTTCTTTGTGCTGGACACATTGGAGACCGGCTTGCTACGCGAAGTAGAAACATCCGCGGGGTGCGATGATGGCGCCGTAGAAGGGGGCGCCCTAGGCGTGTATCGCCCGGCTCCCGTAGCACGACCCTTCATTTGTAGTTCTTCAGCTAACTGTGACTCAGCTTCTCTTGCATGATGTAGTAGCTCATTCATAGTAGCGTAGTTGTGATGACGCACAATGCCTTTGATGTTAAAGTTGAGACCATTCAGAAAACGATGTAGTGTCATCTCAAGAGACTCACGGACACGGGCACACTGCATAACCATCTCCATCTCCATGTAGTAAGCATCAACTGTCATAACACCTTGCTTCAATTGGGTCAACTTGTCAAATATTGAACGCAAGTAATTGGTAGGAACAAAACGAGCTCTCATTGCCGCCTTCATAGCACGCCATGTGATAATAGGCAGCTCACCATCTTCTTCTCGAGCGCGAACAAGTCCATCCCACCAACGCAATGCATAACCATCGAATTTATAGGAAGCCAGCTTGATCTTCCTATCTTCAGTATATTCATGTAAATGCCATAATCTCTCAATCTTCAGCTCCCATGTGAGATATTCTTCAACATCAGTACCTCCTTCAAATCTGGGAATTGAGAACTTGGGCTTACCCAAACCATCTTCTTGTTGTGGTGGAAGAATACGTTGGACTCCGACGGGGACAAAACCACGACCAAGGAGACCATCACCAACGCCACGGCCAAGACCACGGCCCATACCACGTCCTTGAGCATTAGCAGCTTCTGCATTGTCACCTTGCACAGTGCCATCATCATCATGTGGTGGTTGTTCTGGTTGTACCATAGTACGTATCTCACCAACGGCGTTAGTCAAAGTTTGTATAGACTAGATTTAGATGTGCACCTGGGCGCACGATCCCGTAAAATTCGCGTTGATTTATAGTTTGTATGATAAAAAAGAAAATCAGGTGTGGTAATAAGTTTTTTTAGGTTTTACAAAACAAAGCCAATAGAATGAAAATATGACAAAACACACGAAATTACGAAATGTACCACATGCTTATGTACAATCTTTCGCATTGGTAAACAATTGGGAAAATACTATTATGCATCTATAAGGATCGATGATAAATCGTCCAAAAACAAGCAGACCTATAAAATGCAGACAAATATATTACACATAGTGAAGTAGCGGTATAAGTTCAGAGAAAAACACATTGCTTCTCCACGTTTAAGGTCTACATATATATACTCCAGTAGTTCTTGTCCACTAAACAATTGGGAGTACATGAGAAGCTTAGGTTACTTCCTTCACTTTGATATATAGAACGTGGACAAAGCTCAGTAGCATAAACGGTAAGAACCTGAAGAGTGCTCACAGCAAGACCGCAGAGGCAAGGAACAACTTGAAGAGCTCGGGCACAAGCTCTCCCGCATCAGTGGATAGTGACATGATGGGTTAAACACAAAAATCAAGGAATAAGATTTCATTTAACAAGCAAAAAAAACAAATTTTCTAATTTCATTGTACAATAAAATATAATATGCTTTAGCAGCAACTTCATGACTGAAGCAAGATGTAAGTAGATGATGCCAACAAATATATAATATACTTTAGTAGTGTGACAACAACGTCAGGTACGACTACATGATGCCAACAGAAACTAAGAAAAAATACTTAACTCATGCAACTGCAAAATCTAGTTCGTTCTGAATCCTATTGCCAGTGCAAATAAACTAAGCAAGCATCGTTATGAAGCCAATTGCCACTGAGATATCAACTAAGCAAGTATGAACCTAACATAAATGAAGCATATCATAAATCATGCTCAATATGAAGTAACTGAAAACACCACGGCATAAACCATGGAAGAATGCACTAATGAGAGGGCCAACAAATGCAAGGTAACTGAAAACACACAATATATAAGAAGTCACTGGAAAAGAGAACACTAAAATATTTTCACTGAAATATATGAATCAGAGAAGAAATCGAAAGCATAATCGAGTATCTGAACCTTTGAATGAAAATCACAGAAATGAGAAAAAACTTTTATTTTTAGGAACCAAGACATGGTTAGTAGACAACTAACTGACAGGTCAAGTGGACTAACACACAGCAGCAACCAACATGAAGGGACGAAGACGAAATTGGCAGATGCGATCAAGTGGACTAACACACAACAACAACCAACATGAAGAGACGAAAACGAAATTGGCAGATGCAATCAAGTGGACTAACACATAGCAACAAGCAACACGAAGAGACGAAGAAGAAATTGTAAGATGTGATCAAGTTGGAGTAACACACAACAACAGCCAATATGAAGAGACGAAGACGAAATTGGCAGATGCTCACAATGTCAACTGGATAAAATGAAAAAAGGAAGCATCACCTAACTAACATCATATCAATAGGCTGAACTATAACATTTTTACTTGAATTTACTGCTATTCTATAACCAAGAAGAGGGTGAGTTTTAGCCACACCACTTCATTTCGTTCCAGTAATTAGAAAGAACACTGAATATTGCAGACAATGTGGAACATCAAATTTTATGTTCAAGTTCATGCTTTCGAGAAAATAAAAAGGGTAAAGAGAACATTTAATAAATATTACAAGACCACATATAACTAACATGACTTGTGGTGCAGTGCCCGACAACACGGTCGATGACTCATTTTTAGTAATCACTGAAGCCTAGTAAAAATATAAATATGCAAACAAACTGCAGGAACTTCTTTTGCTCCTCCTTATATTAGATAAAAATAAATGGATCACACCAATATAACACAACCGAAACATCAGCCATAAAAAGTAAACATGGTTGACTTCTGAACCAATGAAGCATGAAAATAGTCCATACGAATATGTACCTCCTCGACAGTAGGGTCCGTTGGTGCAGGGTAACATTATTCCTCGCTGTCAAATAGTTGGCTTAGTGCTCCCTTGAACTTTTGTACATATCATAGTGGGAAGTCATGCCTGCACTGAAATGAATGCAGTTTATACAACGACGGGGTTAGTGCATTCAAAATATTGAGTTTGAAATAAACTGAATTTCATCTATGCAATGTAATGATGGACACACAAACATGTATGCAGTATTGAAACAATAGTGGCGATATTTACAAAAGTTCAGTAGGAAAGTGCATATTATAATCAGAAACCAATGAATTCTTAGTAATTCGGTAAAAGCGCAACATCATATATGAGGTTGCATGTGACTGACCAAAGCTCGGTTATTTTTCATACATCTACAAATGAACAATATGAGAACGCTTTTTGTTCTTCATTACAGACTCTTTTTATTTGCATGAGACTGATGGTGTGACAAATTGTTTTTCAGCAGATATGAAACAAACTCAAGATAGATTCAACAAAATATGCATAGTAGAATAATCGATATGTAAGATTATTACTTGCTGCCACAGAAACAAAAGTACAAATAAGCATCAAAAGAATTGCAAGTAAGCATATCTAAATCAGACAACCACCACGGCACAATACTTTCTGACATTGGCTTTTATAATCACTAGTGGTTGGGGCGCCCCATGAGGCACCTCCTTGCCGGACAGTGGCAGTCCAATCATGATATCAATATGACAACCTGATATTTGGAATGAACAACTATCTTTACTAAAAGAAAACATCAAACCAATTCTACATCAACTCCTAAAAGGAACAAATTAATTGATTCACATGCCATACAGACCAAGCGGTGCAGCAAGCTGGAGCAAAAAATAAGAAATGTATAAGAACCAAAAGAGCATAAAATGAGAGAAGTACTGGATTATCTTTCACTACTCACATACAACATAATTCCTTAATAATTCTTCAAGGGGTCAGTAAACTGCGGGGATGTCATATGGCAACAACATTGAGAAATAAACAATAGAGGCACAAGAATTCTCACGTAAATGCCCTATTCCTGGAGACAATACATCTTGCCCTGTTCTAACCACATGTCTCTTAGGATATTGCAGGCACGACGGAGCAATGTTCTACTGAAATCTTCTGCATAATAAAAGTTGAATGGTAACACAGAGTAAAACTGAATGCACGATATGTATAGTTATCATAACCAGAAAAATTGTTGTAGAACTATTTGTATACGCACTTTGAATCATAATCACTGTATTATTTTACTACACAACCATAACAAATATAAGCACAAACCCTTTATCAACTTAGCAATACAGCCATCAGCTGGTAATGCATTACGTGCTAAGCAACAATGATAGAATCAAAGGAGGTATGTAATTGACAGACATGCTATGCTCTCTCTGGGTGCAGGCTACCAAGCAGAACAAACAACACGTAGGCTAATCTTTCCTCTGCAGCCAGTCTAGCTTTTTATCAAATGTTCTATAGGTATAAATTAAGAAGAAACTGCACAAACAGGAAGTGCATACCTGACAAACAGACCTTTTGAAGGAGAGGGCCGACAAAATGAAAGAGAAAGCCAGTAAAACGAACTGCAAAGCAGAAAACAAAGGAGATTACTAAATAAACGCATTGAATTTGGAGTCCAATCCAAGGAATACTCATACTGAAATAATTAGAAGAGGTTTGTACTTGACTTCTGTTTACCTTCATTCGGATATTCGGCAAGGTCATCAGCAAAGCTCCGTCAAAGCCATGGGCTAAACTGAGCCGCAGACTTCAACTTTGGGTGAGTGTCACTCATCTGAACTGCAACTTAAGAGGGAAAGTCCTCCCAGTTAGAGGATCACTAACTCTTGTCTAAAAATGAGAAATAATGTCCTGCAATGAGACCGAGCATAATGTATATTGTTGCTTCAAACGAAGAACTTTCCCCTCTCATAATAATGCATTTCTGGTACTCATTTCAGGCTACGAACTAAACTTCAAAACTGCATATAAAACACACACAGATTACCGAGTCAAATATGCATCACATCTGATGTCGAGATTGCAAGATAGAACTGACTTTTCTTGTCGGTTGTGATCTTGGATACACCTGTTCAAAAGATTGTCATGTGGGACAGATCTAGAATTCCAAAAGACATACCTAGTAATATGCAGCTTCATCTTCTAACAATATCTCATAAAACAATTCTTTGCTTTGGTTTACCTGTCTCTTCGATGAACCTATACAAATAGAGAACGGTGACTTTAAATCTTACAAATGATTTCACAAATTGATTTGGCCAACAAAAATGTATGTAACCAAAACTGACTTCTACAAGCGCGCAGATTTGTAATAACCAATTGAATAAAGAGCATGCCCAAGTGCACATAAAGATGCACAGAATTGCTACTCCAACAGAATTACGGACCTGAATACATGATACCTACAATGCACGGGAATTTAATCTAAGACTCAAAAGTCTGCAACCCACTGTTATAGTTTCTTGGTCCTCTAAGGCAAATCTTAAGGATTGAGCAGTTTATAGCAAAATATACTAAAGCTGTTTATTTAAGCAAGCAGAACTTGAAGTACTTGCATAAAGTGGCACAAGATAGGTCTGTTTTACGTTTCTACATTACTTGTTCATTTAAATCTTGCAAGATGAAAATTACAGACTTCACGTACCCTACCATTGATATATAAGTTATAGGAAAGCCTTTTTCGTAATGCCCGGACTAATGTAAACACCACTGACACATAGCAGCAAATGGTTCAACAAACATACCTAGGTCTCTAGAAATGCATAAGAAAAAGGAGATGCATACTACTACCACAAGTACCTTTTCGTCAAACATACCCAATCCATAAATATGTTAATTTACAGCCCACCAACCAGCGCATTGGGCACATAATATTAGCGTAACGGATAGAAGTTGCAAGCAAAATGAAATCTCAGTTTACCTTTTTCTAGAACAGTAAACTGCAATTGTGGAACTACGAAGTGGATAAAGAAATCATCAATTATCATACACACATATCACCGAAGAGGAAAAGATGCAGATCTTCCTAAAAGATGTCGATATTTAGCAACACTCATTAATCTGGATCAAAACATACTTGTGCCCTAATACACTGACCCTCACACACCATACATCTAAAAAATGATACAGAGAAGGTGGAACTGCCGGTGACAACAAAGAACAACTAAGAGTACTCATATATATTCTGAACCACAAAATGAATATGTTCTAGCAGATTTGAGAGAACACGAAAGCAATGTAGAAAACATAATATAAGTTGTTGTACTACATATTGAAATCAAAATACAATTTTACCAAGTACATACAATATGGGTTAATTAAAAGAGTGACATGAACATATTTTATGAGAGAAAGGGATCCAACATATTGCAAGCAACTGAAAAGTAACGCAGAGACCAAAATCTAAGAGTTGCATTTGTTGGATTTTCACAATATCATCATTAGAGATTTGTCAAGATACCTAACAATTAGGAAATCTTGCAATCCCATAACCTGAAAAAATAAAGATGTTTTCTTGTTACTCTGTTTTCTGCATACAATTATAGGCATGATGATTATAAATGGAAACATATTAATCTAACAAAACATTTTTGCTTATCCAAACAAACCAAACTAATGATAATACAGAATCTAAAATTCAACTGGCTTTTAGCACCTCTAGAAGTCTAGAAGATAAATGGGGACCGGATGGTTTACCTAGATGCATAAGTGATTCTATTCTGAATTGCTTTCAGAGGAGGAACTTTGGCAACCAGAAGTATGCAAACAAAGCACGTGCCTAAAAGATGACCAGACATGAGAGGTTTGGCTTTTACCCCTTACCTTACTGGTCAGTAGATCCGCAAGGTATCCTCCATGAACCTGCAGTTCCATCAATATTCTTATAAAATCAGAGTAAAACGTGCATTGCAAAAGATGACTAAATCAAGCATTGCATCAGCATAACAGAAGCTGTATAAAGTACATGATGAGCCCTCAATGCATTCAAACAATGAAACTAAACCAAGCAGTCCATCAACACAAATAGGTTGTTTCGGCAAGTGAAACGTAGATACCTTTGTTTCTTTTTTGACAGGAAGATGCAACATACTTTTAGTCACTCCAGCTGCACTGTATGAAGGGGCAAGATAGTTATTTTTCAATGCTGATCAATTATCACACTAGTAGGAAAAGCCTCATCAGTGGCGCACGAAAACATGATTCTATGGCGCATGGGCGGTGCGCCACAGAAACTTCGCCATAAAAATAGGGTTTCTGTGGCACACTGGACCATGCGCCACATAATTAAGGTGTTCTGTGGCGCATATGGATCTTCTGCGCCACAGAAATAGGTGCGCCACTGAATTCTATTTTGGTGCGCCACAGAACAATGTACAGGTATACTCGATTTTGTACTCCCTGGTGTATTATACAAGTTTTATACAGGTTTTGTACACAGTAAACAGGTACAATATAGATAGATAGACAGATATAATATAGACACATATAACATAGCAACATTATACATCATCATCACAGTACTTAGAGCCCGATCGAGATACATATATAGTGGCAAGTGTCAAATGTTTTGCATACAACTCTTAATTCATACAAATTTCACAATTTCGAGATATAAAGTAGTCTTCATCCGGTTCCTCCTTTGCTCCCTCCTCTCTACCCACCAGGCTCGCTTGCATCGGGGTCTTCATCCGGTTCCTACTATGATTAAAATGGAAGAAAGTGAGACCAACAAGTCCGATGCACAAGAGAACTGGAATAAATACCTCATACATTATTGGTCAACACAAATATTAACATTCAGGGATGGCGTAAGTGAGACCAAGTCCGATGCACAAGAGATTGATATTTGTGCTATCTTACCAGGTCACTTACACCACCCCCAAGTGTACGGTGAACAAACATTTTAATCATCGGCATTTTGAAAATACCAAAGCAAATGGAATGAAAAAATGGAATAAGTGCCTCATACATTGTTGGTCAACACAAATACTATGGTCAAAAACCATAGTTGCAGTATACGCCACAATATACTTTGCAGAAGGGCCCCCTTTCCCCGGCCGCCGTTTCGTGAAAGGGTCCTTGACGAGACAACAAAGCCGATCTGCCTCTCCGGCGCAGAACCACGGCAGTCTCAGCCGCCTCCCTTGTGGCCGCGTCTCCTGCGCTCTTCTCCATGGCCGGACCACGATTGGACTCACCGGGGGAATAATGATAATCGCCATCACCACTATCGCCAGACTCCACAGGTGCATAGTAGTTTGCAGCAGATGCCACTTTTCTTCTCTCGCCGTCCAGTGAACGAGTCCTTGATGCAAATACCGTGCCGCCACTGTATTTGCATCAAGGACTCGTTCACTGGACGACGAGAGAAGAAAAGTGGCATCTGCTGCAAAGTACTCTACACCTGTGGAGTCTGACGATAGTGGTGATGGAGATTATCATTATTCCCTCGGTGTGTCCAATCGTGGTCCGGCCACGGAGAAAAGCGCAGAGCGTAGGAGACGCGGCCACAAGGGAGGCGGCTGGGACTGGCGTGGTTCTGCGCCGGAGAGGCAGGTCGGCCTTGTTGTCTCGTCAAGGACTCGTTCATGGAACGGCGACCGGGGAAAGGGGGCCCGTCTACAAAGTATATTGTGGCGTATAGGTGACCAAACATTCTAATCATCGGCACTAAAATGGAAGAAAGAGCCAAGTGGTATCTCAACTAGATATCATATGCGTCATACTTTGTTGGTCGGAAATATTAACATTCAGGGATGGGGTCAGCGAGGCCAGGTAGGATGCACAAGAGATTGGTATTTGTGCCATCGCACCAGGCTCACTGGCCCCACCCCAGAGTGTACAAGTGACCAAACAATTTAATCATCGGCACTAAAATGGAAGAAAGGCCAATGCAATTAAGAAGTAGCTAGTATGAACTAAATGGAATGCCTCATACTTTGTTGGTCGAAACAAATATTAACATCCAGGGATGGAGTAAGTGAGGCCAGGTAGGATGCACAAGATATTGATATTTGTGCCATCACACCGGGTTCACTTGCTCCACCCCCGAGTGTACGAGTGATCGACCAACCATCTAATAATCGTCAAGTACAAAAACACCAACAAACCAGCAACCATGGTGACATAAGTCAAGATGCTCAAACACACATAGCATGCATGGAGCAGATGCTCCAAATGGATTATTCATCACTTGGTATATAGACCAAGTGATGCTGGCAAAAGAGAGGCCAATCAAGAACCAATGAAATCCGAGTAAGTGATAGATATGCCTAAACAAGCAACAACACATAGCATATCCCAGACTAACCGGATGAGACAAGTCTTGGTAGCCAACTTAATCACCTAGCACCACCTAGCCTTTTAAAACCACCAGAAACAGTCCATTTTCTTCAAAGGATACCACAGTGGCATTCATTTACATGATCCCCTATTGTGGATATCTCTATTTTCATCAAAGCCAACAAGAAATAGAAATTTATCATTACTCAGTTGAGTTCAAAATGGAAATAAAGAACTAGTCTTGATCTCCAAATGGTGATTAGAGGGAATTTATTCATCTTAAGCAACATTAGGGACAAATATGATCATGCAAGGGACTTGGGTCATTTGGATCATAAGGCATCAATTAAGGAGGCAACCAGGGACAAAGGGAAACATTTGATGATCCATTATCATAGGCAACAAATCAGCAATCTTTTTCCCCACTAATCTAGCTAGAGTTCTTAAAAGAGATTACCAACATGAACTCAAGCCACTACTTGATCTTACTAATTCAACATCTGACTAATTAAGCATAAGCTTATTTAGTTACTGTCAGCCACCGAGAGATTAACAAAAGACAAACGAGATAATTTAATCATATAGTTAAATAGGAGAGGCCCAGAATAATAGTACACCCATAAGGTAAAAGCCACATGTGCATGACACTTTGAGATACCAAGAATAAAGGCCAACATTGAAACTTGAACAGTCACCAGATATTCATGGGTACTTAGGATCAGTAGGGAATTGATAAAGCAGTGAGGAGCAAGCATACCATCAGAAACTATCCATTTGAGAGAAATAACATTGGGGTAATGTTAAAATGTTTGTCTCCATATTTGGGAGACATTTTTAGTATTGGAGTCTAGCTAATGGAAATCAAGAACTAGTCTTGATCTCCAAATGGTGATTAGAGGGAATTTATTCATCTTAAGCAACATTAGGGACAAATGGGATCATGCAAGGGACTTGGAACATTTGGATCATAAGGCATCAATTAAGGAGGCAACCAGGGACAAAGGGAAACATTTGATGATCCATTATCATAGGCAACAAAGCGAGCAATCTTTTTCCCCTCTAATCTAGCTAGAGTCCTTAAAAGAAATTCTACTTAAAATGAAGTAGCTCTTTGTTGGTATTGATTACCAACGGGAACTCAAGCCACTACTTGATCTTACTAATTCAAAGCGAGGACCGGTGCAGGACCAGTGCTGATGTTGCCATCATCTCTGACCCCAAGAACTCTCTCATGTTCTCTCTCACATGCCATGCCAGCTGCTTGCTCCAAACTTACAACAACACCAACACAAGCATCTTCAATCATCAGTAACCACTTGTGCTAATACTGGCAAACAACTAGTAGTACTATTTCTGCATTCTGTAGAATCTTAGAGCAAGCTAGGACTATAAATTGCTGCCACTTCAATAAAGAGGCCCACCATCCACATGATTCATCATCACATGCAGAGAATGGAAATAATATATCCAGATCGAGCACAACAGCATCCAGAGCACAACAGCAGCACAACAGCATCCAGATCGAGCACAACAACATCCAGGAGACAACAGCAACACATCCAGAGCAGGGGTAGAGGAAGAGGGAGGGGAGGGGAGAGGTGGAGCTCACCGACGATAGGGGTGGAGGAGGAGGTTGACGATGACGGCAGGGGAGGAGGAGGAGGAAGACGCGGCGGCTCCTCCTCCTTGACGCGGAGCCGGCCCCTCCTCCTCCACGCCGCAGCGGCTTGTGCTGCTGGTGGCGGGGATGGGTGGAGCGTGGCGGCATGCGGCCCTCGCGGAGGAAGGCGGCGGCGACGACGACGCTCACCATGGAAGGCGGCGGCGCGCGGCGGTAGGGAGAGGAAGAGGGGTGGAGGAGGAAGAAGAAGTACGGGCGGGGGAGGGGGTACGGTATGATATAAAAGGCGCTATTTCTGTGGCGCACTAGCACATGTGCGCCACAGAAACAATTATTTCTGTGGCGCACCGGAACCAGTGCGCCATAGAAACACTTATTTCTGTGGCGCAGCACGCCATGTGCGCCACAGAAATAACTACACTAATTATTGGTGGTGGCAGGATGTGGGCCCCACATAATTTCTGTGGTGCACGGTTTAGTGGTGCGCCAATCTATTTTTGTGGCGCACCCTTTCTGGTGCACCACAAAAAAGCTTAATGTGGCGCATTTTTAGTGGTGCGCCACAGAACTAAGCTCCACCTATAAGCATTTCCCTGCTAGTGTCAAGATAATCCATCTACACCATAATAACAAAAGAAAATATATCAAGGTCAAGCTTTCAAATTATTGGTAAAATTTTCCAAATGTTTTAGTAAGTATATTAATACTTCCAACATAGATCATGACCTAACAGAAATTAATAAACTCACCTTATTATTGCCGACTGATTGTGGTTTAATCCTTTGTTGGAGCTGGGGGCGCATCTTCCATTTCCTTCACCTTTTCTTCTTCCGTTTTCCATCTCCCTCATAGGCAGCAGCAAATCACCAGACGTTTATTGGTAAATGCATAATTTCACATAAAACAACCTATTTTGTGGAACACATTTAACTACAATGATGGAGTTGCCAAATGATCTGACCGGATCCAGCAGTGTGGGACGTGGCTGGCCGCCTCCCCCAACGAATCAGAGCCTAGAAATGCTCCTTGGTTGTGCCCTTTCAACTGCGCCTCCTACCTGCACGGGCGAAGACGCAGGATTGTGGTGGTTGCGGGGAGAAGAAGAGGTGGGGTTGAGGAAGATGGTGGACATAGGGAGTACCTGAGTCCATGAGGGGGGCGGAGTGCAGGCTGCACAGCAGCCACTTGCGCAGCAGCCACCCACCACCGCTCGCCGCCGCCGCTGCTCCTCCGCGATCCCGCGCCCTGTTCCACCGCCGCCGCCGCGCCCCTACGCCGCCGCAGCCTCCATGCCCGGCCCCGCAGCCGTGCCACCTTCTCTACCGTGGAAAAAAAGACGAAGGCGAAAGGAAAGCAAATCGAACCCGAGGAAGAGGAAAGCAAAGCAAATCAAACCGCAAATCGAACCCGAAAAAGAGGAGGCAGGAGAAAATCCAACCGGAATAGCAAATCTAAACAGGAAAACAAATCGAACCAGAAAAAAATCTTTCAAGGCACCCTCCGATGCGTTTTGGTGCTGGCTCGTGCTCCTCTCACCTCATACCCGGGGAGGCTGAGCACCGGGGAGGGAGGAGGAGGCGCAGGGGAGGGCGCGGAGCGGATGGAGGCATGGGGACGCCTGGCTGCAACGGCGTGTGGGATCTAGGAGATGAAGAGAGGCAGGGGATTGGGGAGGATGGAGCCTGCAACGCCGGGCTTGCGCCCAGGGGGGACGACCCGCTCGTTCCCAAGGCTGGAGGCGTGAGGCGACGCCCCGCTCGCGGATGGCCGTGCGACCGACGACCCGCTCGCGCCCAAGGCTGGAGGCGTGAGGTCGCCCGGCGGCGGGGATGGAGACGCGAGGGGAAGGGAGGAGAAGGTCAGAGGCGGCTTGGACAGATGCGATAGGGTTTGGTTGGTCGGCGGCTCGGCGCTACCTTTTTCCCCTGGTTCTGATATTTCTTTCCTCTCTCAGCTTAACCAATCACGCGATGCCACGTGGCCCAACCGCTCGAGGAAAAATGAGGCCGACGCCCATCCATTGCGTGTCTGGTGGCCTGTCGTGGATGGTCTGGGAAGGCTCCATGAGCTCCCCTCTATTATACCTTTAGATGCTTGAAGAGTCGTCATCGATGTTTGCACATTGGTAACAGCTGTAGTAGCTTCATCGACCTTCAAGTGAACACCCTGAATGTCCTTGTCCAAAGTTTCAGTAGACACACGGATTTCACGTCGTAGGTGATCACGTAGTAATTCATACTCCAGCCAAGTAAGAGCATCTCTAGCAGAGCCCGTAAACCACGCCGGAACCGTATTTTTCCGGCCGATTTACGGGTTCTGGTTGAAAGTGACGCAGAACGGAGACTGAACTCGCCGTCCGGCCAGAAAAACTTTTTCAGGGGCCAGAAATTTTTTAGACTCGACCCCTACTAATACAGACCAAAGGGTGGTTTACAGGCCCAAAACTGAACGGACTTCTCTAGCGCCGTCGTCCGTACAATCGCCTCCAGCCGCCGATTTCTGGCTGCTTTGCTAAAGTTATTCGACAATGACCAAGCTCGTGGCTGCAAGCGAGACGTGCGGCGGACGTACACAGCAGGCTATGACACGACGTGGTGGCAAATAGGCTGCGCAGCGCGGCTGCATACGCGAGTAAGAGCAGCAGCTACCAGCTGTATACGGCGTGCGGCCAAGAGCTGCAGCTGCATACGGCCGGCCAAGAGCTGCTACGTGCATCAATCCAATCATCAATTTCAGCTTTGGAATCAATTTGAGCTTTGGAGCAAGGCGGAGCAGCAACAGCAATCTCGGTTGCGTCCGGCCATGTCCGGCCGGCCGGCCGGACCTCGCCTCATTGAGCCGCGCGCAACCGTCCTCGCCTCACCCTTAAACTCGTGGATGTAGTTGGGGCGCGGCCGCCGGTCTGTACGGGGAGATCTAGGCAGCAGCCCGGCAGTTCTTGTGAAGAAGATGATGATTTTTCGAATATTCTGTTTTTCGGTTTAAGTTTACGGGCTCTGTTCTGCGCCAGCTGTTTTGCGACCCATAAACACGTTTTCGGAAGACTGAATGCGAGTTTTTCGGTTTGCATTTTTACGGGCTCTGCTAGAGATGCTCTAACTGTACCAGTTGGGTCCTTTTTCTGTATCACACCAACATTCTGAGCAGAAGACATGATTAATATGTTAGTGCACTAAACAAATATCTTTGGTGGTACTCTCACAACTCACTCAAAACTGATAAGAAAGGTAAATCTTACCGCTCCAAATTAGATTAGTATTGCTTACCAACTTGGATTGATGGACTAGTGCACGGATGTAGCGAAACGAATATCAAGGATATAAGAATAATCACACGACAAAGCAGGATATATGTGGGGCGGTATGTGCGCTATCTATTTGCACCAATAACAAGCTCTAGCACTGACCGTAGATAACCCATCATACTCACACAAGGCGATAAATGTGGCAATGCAACTATATGGAAGAATAGGTTGCAAAGCACTCGAGAGACGCTAGCAAAGCTCAACGAGACAGGAACAAGATTGCTCAACTACTGCTGCAGTTAAAGAAAAACTAAAGCCGTCACTTGATTCTACTAGGACAACACTTTTCTTCTACTATTTTTTCACTTTTTTTTTATTTCTCGCGGTTACTGTAGAACGGGTACTGTAGTTTGATACGTCTCCGACATATCGATAATTTCTTATGTTCCATGCCACATTATTGATAATATCTACATGTTTTATGCATACTTTATGTCATATTTATGCGTTTTCCGGCACTAACCTATTAACGAGATGCCGAAGAGCCAGTTGCTGTTTTCTGCTGTTTTTGGTTTCAGAAATCCTAGTACGGAAATATTCTCGGAATTGGACGAAATCAACGCCCAGGGGCCTATTTTCACATGAAGCTTCCAGAAGTCCGAGGGAGAGATGAAGTGGGGCCACGGGGCGCCGCCACACTAGGGCGGCGCGGCCCAGGGGGGCCCGTGCGGCCCTAGCATGTGGGCCCCCCGTCAGCCCTCCGACTCCGCCCTTCCGCCTACTTAAGGTCTTCGTCGCGAAACCGCCATTACCGAGAGCCACGATACGGAAAACCTTCCATAGACGCCGCCGTCGCCAATCCCATCTCGGGGGATTCAGGAGATCGCCTCCGGCACCCTGCCGGAGAGGGGAATCATCTCCCGGAGGACTCTTCACCGCCGTGGTCGCCTCCGGAGTGATGTGTGAGTAGTTCACCCCTGGACTATGGGTCCATAGCAGTAGCTAGATGGTTGTCTTCTCCTCATTATGCTTCATTGTCGGGTCTTGTGAGCTGCCTAACATGATCAAGATCATCTATCTGTAATGCTATATGTTGTGTTTGTTGGGATCCGATGGATAGAGAATACTATATTATGTTGATTATCAATCTATTACCTATGTGTTGTTTATGATCTTGCATGCTCTCCGTTATTAGTAGAGGCTCTGGCCAAGTTTTTACTCTTAACTCCAAGAGGGAGTATTTATGCTCGATAGTGGGTTCATGCCTCCATTAAATCTGGGATGCGTGACGAAAAGTTCTAAGGTTGTGGATGTCGTTGTTGCCACTAGGGATAAAACATTGATGTTATGTCCGAGGATGTAGTTATTGATTACATTACGCACCATACTTAATGCAATTGTCTCGTTGTTTTCAACTTAATACTCGGAAGGGGTTCGGATGATAACTCGAAGGTGGACTTTTTAGGCATAGATGCATGCTTGGATAGCGGTCTATGTACTTTGTCGTAATGCCCAATTAAATCTCACTATACTCATCATATCATGTATGTGCATGGTCATGCCCTCTCTATTTGTCAATTGCCCAACTGTAATTTGTTCACCCAACATGCTATTTATCTTATGGGAGAGACACCTCTAGTGAACTGTGGACCCCGGTCCATTCTTTTAATCGAATACAATCTACTGCAATACTTGTTCTACTGTTCTCTGCAAACAATCATCATCCACACTATACATCTAATCCTTTGTTACAGCAAGCCGGTGAGATTGACAACCTCACTGTTTCGTTGAGGCAAAGTACTTTGGTTGTGTTGTGCAGGTTCCACGTTGGCGCCGGAATCCCTGGTGTTGCGCCGCACTACATCTCGCCGCCATCAACCTTCAACGTGCTTCTTGGCTCCTACTGGTTCGATAAACCTTGGTTTCTTACTGAGGGAAAACTTGCCGCTGTACGCATCACACCTTCCTCTTGGGTTCCGAACGGTCGCGTGCTGTACGCGCATCATAGCTACAGTACAAAAAAATTTGACAAATTTTCTCCTTGTAACACGACCAACAAAAATTGTAAAGCACCGCCTGTCGAGCGGTAAAATTAGTCTCTTTTGGGAAAGTTCCTAGTCACGTATATCGAAAGGCTGTGTCTATGGTTGGGAACAAACACATTGTATGCTATGTGGACTCGGAGAAACAAAGACGAAACTAGAGAATAGCTGAACTCAAACCCTAACAATACTAGATGGAAGAAAAGATACGCAAAAATAACTACGAAAAGCAACTAAAACTCGAAATTAGTACAATCTAAGGCTATGGCAAACCCTAACCCTAACTTTTTATGGCTTTTTCTGGATAGGAAACACTCACAACTCAACTATGGGGTGGATTGTGGATGGCTTACCGAGGAAACGTTGAAATCTGATACCAAGATGATAAGGGGGTTGCCCGATCTTCTTAGTAAGCGACGGGTGGTGATGAACACGCGAAGGTAGCAGCGGAGGGAATCGATGATATGAGGAGGATAACTTGTATGACGCCGACGAAGTCTCTCGATTGATTCCTGTCGCCAATGCAACAGCTATCAACCCTGCAAGATATTCGCAACTCCACACACTTGCGCATGTAGCCACCGACCACGAAGCGGTAGGTTGCAATCTTCTAATCCCCAATGAAACAGCAGATCACACAAACTTTCGGTAGCATAAAACTCCAGATCGCAACGAATTGGAGAGTTGGGATTCAATAGTTTTGCATAGCAAACAACAAAGAACTAGGGTTTATCTTAAACGTGGTCTAAAGAAACTTTGGGGGCGTCCTGGGCACTTATATAGGCTTCCGGGACGACCATAGGTCGAAAAAGTACGAAAATAACCGACCCAGAATAGATCTGGTCGAGATAGACTCGGATTCGGCCGGTCTGGGGCCGGTCAACCGGGCCTGGGACCGGCCGGTCCGGTTTGGACCGGGCCAGGGACCGGGTGGTGACCGGACGCGTGGATTTCGGCTCAGTACCCCGTCCGGTCTGCGTCAGCAGGCCGCCCGGTTGGCGCCGGGGTGGATCCGGCGTGCCGCCCGGTCGGACCGGGCCAGAGACCGGGCGCGCCGGCGTGGCGGCCGGTCTGACCGGGTGCTGGGCCGGCCTGGACTTCGTCTTCCCTTCTCGCGCATGCCTCCCGCTCCTCCCTCGCGCGTCCATGGGGTATCTTCATGCCTAGCTCCATATCCAGCTTCACGTCCTTCTTCACGTCCAGCTGCTCCTCTCCTCTTCGTGCAATGCTTGTCTCCTCTTCATACCTGATGATACATAAATAACATGACTTAGGCAGTATAAAGTTCTCATCAATCAAAGTATCGTTTAGGAACAAGTTCACCTATTGTTTAAGTAGCTTCGCACGAGCTCTTGTAATAGGTCCAATCCGAACTTCATTGGACTTGAGCTTCACAGCAGCTTCATCTTCATTTGGTAATGATGGAGGCAGTAGTGTGGTAGGGATGTCTTCATCACAAGAAGGCAACCCGAAGGAGTAGTCGACTAGGACTTTTGTAAAACCCTAGGTTGGTTGTATATATAAAGCCAGCCAGGGCACCTGATAGAGAGAGGCCAACATATAGACAGAAGATAGAGAACAGATAGACAACATAGCTCCGCCACGGCGGCACCCTGTAAATATACATATGATCATATACTAGATTGCTAGCAACACGTAGGGATCCTCCATCGAGGGGACCCGAAGCTGGATATATCGTGTGCCCAATCTCGCTCCCGGAATCTCCATCGTCGCTCTCTCCCGAAACCCAAGTCTACAGTATGTAGGCATTGGCGAGGTGATCCCTCGTCAATTGGCGCCATCTGTGGAAGCGGCGACTGGATTTCGTTATCCGGGTGGGATCTTCATCGTCAACAACGACGAGATCAATCGGAAACGCGTCCGGCCTATCCGAGCCATGAGCTTCCTCAACAGGACGCAGCCGCGACCAACTTGTTTTCTTCATAGTGGATATGCGCGCGGAAGTACAAGGAATGGAGAACTGGTCAGACAAAATCGATTCACTCCATGGCAGCCTCCGCGTGACCCGGCAAGTCTCGGGTGCACACGGTTTTGATGACGTGCAAGGCAGATTGGTCTGTTTCCTCTCGCTCAAATTTTATCATCTCTTTCTGGTTGCTCTTCTGTGTATTAGATATTTTATTGCTAGAACCTAACTCTCTATATACATGTGTGTTTATCGTATATTGCATGTCACTTTGGGGCAATGAAGCAATAGTGGATCTTGGTGAACGAACATCCAAAATTTTAGGGATTCATCTACGTCATTCGACTGGAGGCTCCGTGCTCGGACGCTTCGCTACGAACACAGTGGTCTATTGTTCGGCAAACCATCTATATACATTATCGCCATGAACTACGAATTGTCATACCGCGTCGCTGCGGCATCGACTCTTCAGATTAATACACTCCAGTCTTCATCGTGGATTCGCCACGCCGATCCACTTCGCCACACTCAGGAGCTTACCGTTGAGGATCCGCTTCATCGACTACATCTTCCATATCGACTGTGTCCGCCGTATCAACTACGTCCACCATATCGGCTGTGTTCGCTTCATCGACCGCGTCCGTCGCACGACCTACTTCCACATCGACTTCGACGTACAAAATAAAAAGCTAAGTTTTCCTCTTCCTCCAAGATTCAATTATTTATTTACTTTCACCATACCCGACTACCCGGGGCTGGGGCTGCACCATTATATCATTAGAGCAAATTCACCCAACATTGGGGACTGTATCATTACTTCGTTACCACAAATATACTCGGTTACTTGGTAAATTTATTTTCTTCGGCTTAGTGGAATTATCTTCTCCGAAACATATCTTTTCCGGCGCAGTGGAATTATTTTCTTCGGCTTAGTGAAATTATCTTCTCCGAAATATATCTTCTCCGGCTTAGTGGAATTATCTTCTCTGGCGCAGTGAAATTACTTAGTGGATTTATTTTCTTTGACTTAGTGGATTTATCTTATTCAACTCGGTGGATTTATTTTATTCGGCATAATGGATTTGTTTTCTTCGGGTTATCATTGGTTTCTTCTAATACTACCCGACGCATCTCCGGGTTAAATGGATTTATCATCTATAACTATTACT
The DNA here is from genome assembly GCF_022539505.1 of Lolium rigidum. NCBI lineage: Eukaryota > Viridiplantae > Streptophyta > Magnoliopsida > Poales > Poaceae > Lolium > Lolium rigidum. The sequence continues at coordinate 243,839,261 of NC_061509.1, read as the reverse complement.
GGACTTATTCTATTCGGGTCAATGGATTCATACTCTATGATATCATTGGATTCATATGCTTCATATTTAATGGTGTAATCCCCAATGTGGATTTATCTCAAATACTTCATCTCGGATGCGTCTTCAATACTTCATCTTTAATGAAATAATCTTCAATGGTTTATTCTTCAAACGATTTCATCTCCAATGGCGTAAATTTTCAGTGGACCCATATTATATTATTGTCAATGGTTTCATTCTAAATAACTTCACCTTATATGACGCCATGACTCCGTCAAGTTATTTCGACGTCACGACTAACACTCGGGGGCTGGACAACGACTTCGCCGCGGGTCACAATTGTGACACGGCGCCTAAGCAACAATCAAGACATCACCCTACTAACGCTCGGGGGCTCGGATATTTTTTTATCAACAATATGGCGGCATCCATTTTTCGATATTTGGTGGTTTCTACTTCGGCTCGACTTCCTCCATGCACTCGAAGACTTCATCGTGCGTAAGCTAAGTGTTCCTTTATTTTACACAAAGTTGATTATCATTTACTTTCGCCGCACCCGACACTTGGGGGCTGCGACATACTTCTTCACTTTACATCTCAGGTTAAGAAAGAAGAATTGCGCCTAAGAAAATTTCTTCACGAAGGAACCCGACGAAATCTTCTTCAGGGAGGAACCCGATGAAATTGTCTTCAAGGATGAACCCGACGAAATCTTCTTCAAGGAGGAACCCGATGAAATCTTCTTCAGGGAGGAACCCGGATAAATTTTCCTCAAGGAGGACCCGAAGAATTTTCCTCAAGGAGGATCCGAACAAATTTTCCTCAAGGAGGAACCCGAAGAAATTATCCTCAAGGAGGACACAAAAAAATTTCCTCAAGGAGGAACCCGAAGAAATTATCCTCAAGGAGGACCCGAAGAAATTTTCCGCAAGGAGGAACTCGACGAAATTTTCATCAAGGAGGAACCTAAAAAAAGAGGGTGGAAAAATCTTCGCGTTCATTGACTCGTCATTTATTCCGATCAAGATCATCAGCGATGTACCTGCTGACAATATGGAAGAACCCAATATATTTGGCTATCCCATCACGCCGCGAAAAATATAGAAGAGCCCAAAAAACAGGTCATTACATCAGCCGAACAAGACGCATTCTCGGAGCGCGTCCACCGTGGTAAAAACTCCGAATGTCGTGACTCGTAAAAAGGAGTCTTCATTACAACATTGACTTCCACGTGCACTTTGCAAAGCTTGGTATCTCTCCCGCCTCGACAAACTGCCGAATTAGGTGATACCACCTCAGTATATGTTTGTTCTTCTACTATTATCTAGGGTCCTTAGCTTGTGCAATAGCATCATTCGGTGTCACAATACACATCTAATAGATTGGATGAGCTGGGTACCACACCAAGATCCATCTGGATATTCGTGATCCAAACACCAGTTTTGAAGCCTTCGAGACAAAATTAATATACTTGGCATCCGTTGAAGAATCGGCAACCATCTCTTTTTATAACTTTTCCAGCCTATTGCACCTCCGTTCAAGATGAATACATATCCAGGCACTGATCGTCCAACTCAATCTAAAAGCTAGCAATGTTGTAACCCTTTACACCTAGCTCTTCCTAACCGTCTTAAACTAGGTACTCTTTAGTTCTTCTCAAGTACTTCAAGATATTATTTACTATTGTCCTAGATCTTTCACTGGAATTCAACTGATATTTGCTTCTAACACTTAGAGCATAGAAAACATCACAGCTATTAGATATCATCACATACTTTATCGATCCAATTGTTGAGGATATGGAATCATCTCCACCCGGCTTTGCTCATCTGCCGCACACTAAGTACCATGCGACATTAAGAACCGTTTCTTAGCAAAATACTCTTGATCTTCATCAATATCGAGTATGTACTCTAACTCAATCCTATGAGCCACATTGATCTATCTCTATACTATAGATCCCGATCCCTAGTTAAAATGACGCCTCACCCAATTCCTTCATCTCGAAACACCTTTCCAATAAAATCCTTGGTTTCTTGCAACATTAGATCATCATTGCCAACTAACAGTAAACACCTTTCCAATGAATCCTTGGTTTCTTGCAACATTAGAACATCATTGCCAACTAACAGTATTTTCCCGACCGTAAATTTCCAGCATTGATTTAGTACTACTTATTTTTGTTCTTTTTTATTCTTTCACAATATTTTCTTACAGAAAATATTCCAATATTGGTGGCCTCGTTTATTCGAAAGAAAATATTAATAACTCATGTTGATCACCTCTCGAGAAAGCTATTACCTTTTTCCTCATCAACTTCGACAAACGAAATACATCATCATCTGTTTCATCTTCTATTCAAGAAAAAGTGTTACCTTTTTTATTAATTGGTTATTCTACGGGCACAACATGTTGTCGTGCCAATGATTCCTAGTGAATAACTAAGACTGCAAAGAAACATTGCAAATGTGTCAATCACATTGCAAGCGCTCTTTAGACCATAATTTTAGTTAACATTGCAAATGCAAATATAGACCATAAGTTTAAGATATACTGACAGTTAAGGTACATGGATACCATGAACAAATAGTGCCAACGGGGATAAGATGGACATCAGATCGATCTAAAAGTTTAGTTAACATCCTAGTAAACAGTAAAAACGGGAACATCACGTCATGCAGCCACAAGGATGATAAATCAGGTTAACTGATCTCGCTTCAGCTGCAAGATTATTGCAGCTCGGGTACGTTTGTCGATTACACAAGAGCTTCTCCACTGATGTGGGCAGTTCCATAAAGATCTGAAGTGACGGTTTTATATAGTTACTTCCACGCACTGCAGGGTAATCTGCAAGAAGTTGTGGCAACTCATCAATGTAAAATGCGCAAAATGTTACATTTCATAAAGTAGTAAAGGTATAGGCAGATTGGTAGAAGTCACAAAGAAAGAAACTGCGGGTAGTAGTACTGTGCACCACAAAAGTTTAAGCTAATTTGCATAAGTCTACCTTTCAGCACTATTGAATCGATTCTAGCTAATTTAACTAGTTTTAATAGTACCCTTCATTTTAAGTTGCCATCCTCCAGTTGATATATGGCCATCCTCAAATTGATCGATGTAACAGTATTGATTTATTACAAGCAAAATTAATTTTAGCAGTATTCCAAATTTTGCAACACATGGTTATTCCACTAGCTAAATATGGCTACATTTCTCTAACTTGAGAAATACAAGAAATAGAGAGATATGTCATGAGATTCAAGTCCTAGCTTGACCAGCTAAAATAATCAAAATGACCAATTAGATAGCAAATTGCAGGATGCCAAGAGTTACTAGACAATTAAAAATACAATTTATTTTTAATCAGATTGCAAAATCATGTCCATTTTATGAGAATGCAATTTGAATAGTTCCAACTTCCAACTTAACAAGGATGCCAACTAACCCAAGTTAAATTCAAATCCCAATAAATATTATTCTTTTTCTCTCAAATCCAAATGTCACAAATGCATTAGCGCTAAATTACTAGGGGTTAACCTAAATATTGTGTGGTTAAACACTTAAACTATTTAATAAATAGATTGGGCAAAGCGTTTGCCTCCATTTAAAAATATATATATTGTGTGGTCCAGGCTTAAGTCCTAGTACAAGAAAGTAAAGAGTTGGGAGGCTGCAGTCTCCCATAAAATATTATATGAAGCGTGTACAGTTATGGATCCAAAACTAAGCCAATTTAGGTGATCCAATGTCCAAGACACATATGAGAGAAGGCATGGTCATATGCATGACAAAGGAATCCAACCTAGAAGTAGTAAATATTGAAGGATAGCCTAAAATTGATTAGGTATTTATTTAATTGAGTTTAAAGGATTTATCAACAGATTCTGGCTTATATGATCGTATCCACATCCATATAAATCAGACAACCTCAAACCCTATCTATACCGTTGTCAACTTATAGATATGAAGTGACTAAACAACCAAACTATGTGAATCTACATTCATCAAGTTTTTTTTTTTTTGCATGCATGGTCATTCCTCAAGATTTGACAAGTACATGGAAACAACAGAGCACTGAAAAACTCACCCCAATTTCAGGGATACATCTGAACCATCATCGTTATCCTGTGAGCTTCCCGAGTGCAACGCCGTCATGACAGATTCAGAGGACTGCCCATCCTCAGCAATAACATTTTCGGTATCAGCAACTACTGGCTTTCCAGCTATTGGTATCTGGGATACCTACATCCAGAAATAAGATTGGAAATAGAAATACGTATTCAGTTGGACTGGACTGAGAAACAACAAAATAGATGCTACCCAAATAAGGTTCACTTCATACTTGGTTCCTCAGTTGCATGTTCTCCTCTGCCAGCTGTGAGCTCTGGTAAATTATGCAAGTGGCACAACAAGTATATTAGTTTTATATCTTATATCTCAACTGACAAGTAAACTTCAAACCAGTCAAAATATACCCCCTCCGTCGATAAAAGGATGCCTTTAGATTTGTCTAAATTTGGATGTATCTATACACTAAATAGTGTCTACTTGAACAAATCCAAGACAACCTATTCTGGACAGAGGTAGTATAAGATTATAATGTGAAAAGGGATAGCAAAGTTAAACTAACAGTATGATCTGGTAAACTGATACCATATGTACAAACTAAAAATACTTCCAAAATGTTAGATGTACATAGGTAATGTATTGGATAACAATGATGATATGAATACTTATCCATTTACACACGAGAGAATACAGGAAACAATATTTTCTTGCCTAGCTACTGGAAGCATAATGCTAAAAACAAAGTCCACATGCCAATAGTAAATCTTGTATTATCCTCTCTCTTATTTAAGCGCTCACGCTATGTATTATATTTCCTACATCTTCTGAAAGTATAGGGCACAAGCATTCAGGATTTTCATGAACATATATCTATATTCTAATTTAATATACATGTATCGAAATAAGTTGCAAGTATTCCAGTCCTACTGTCCAACCAAAATAACACATAGTATAATATTTTTTTTATTTGTGGAAACTACACTAACTATTTACACACTGTTTTATTAATAATGAATCAGTGAATGTAAACAGGCCATAGCAAATTAATGTAACATCAGAAGCATAAGGGTCTACTTTCAGCCTGGATCATTAACCTCTCTTAGTTCTGTAAACAGGAATTTCCTATTCTAAAGGTAGTTTCCTCATAGTGCTTTAGACCATTAGTTTCTGTACAGATTTTAGTAAAGCTTTCTGCAGTCTTGTGATCTTAATAATACAGTAGGAGGCTCTCCACTACTGTTGAATGTACTCCCTCCTTTCCAAAATAAGCTGCTCAAATTTGTCGAGATATGATTGTACCTAAACATATTTTTAGTGTGTAGGTACATCTGTATCTAGAAAAACTTGAGCAGCTTATTTTGGGACAGAGGGAGTAGAAGAAGATTAATGTAGCATTTGGTTTCCCAAACATGATGAGCATGTGTAGATGATACCAATACAAAAGCACAAGGTTCTTTTTTTCATAAATAAATCAATGGTTGTTCGCCTACTATAATGACTATAAAAATTGATCTTGCAACAAGTTGTACCTTTCGTTGCAATTCATTGATCTGCTCCAAGAATTGTTGATCCTGCAAAAGCGAACAGCCCATTAAACAGTTGCTCATTGTGTCACTGACTAGAAGGGATCTGTGAAAATATCATGTTCAGTCAGCATACTTTCGTCTGAAGCACCCTGTGCAGACCAGTTTCAAGGTTCTTCTCCAACTGCTGGAGTTCATCAACAGTCAACCCCTCAAGCCCCTCGCCTCTCATCTGTCTATCAGTTGGACAAGAACCATCAGTACTATATATTGACATGCAACAAAAAAAAACAGTATGGATCATGTAAAATCATAATAGGATAGAACATAACCTAAGTCGGAGACTAGCTTCCGCAAGCTGATCGTTCAGATTTGCATACTTACTATGTTCTAACTGAAACGAAAAAGAAGTATGTTAATGTAACCATGAAAACAGAAATCAATCAGCATGCTATAGGATCAATTTCATTAACAAATATAACTAATAACCAAATAGCAACTATACACAACGATTACTCTTGATGGATTCAGAAAAAAACTTTCACACGCATATTACCAATAGCACATAAAATGGAGAATCATATTACCAAGCCCATAATTATTAGAGAATGTCATATGTGGAGTCTAGAAACCGTTGTTTCAACTTTCAGTTACTCTTCAGAACTTCTTAAAGGATCCAAGAAAAATTCCACTTTAGCGGTATTTGATGGAAAATAATCAATTTATACGAGGGTGTGCTAGACTAGGCCTTGAACCCAAGATCTTCTATCCAGGGCTATATCATAATATTACTTATTTAGATTCCTAAGTATTGGGATGGTATAAACATAGTACTTCACTAGCTAGGATAACTGAGGGAAATAAAGTGATTATTACATTCAAGTCAAGAGAAGGCTGGTCTGCTTTCCCCAGGTTCTTAGAATGGGTGCTGTACTTGTCGATGATCTCATTCATACTGTCCAAGGAAAAGCAAATATCAGTACCATAGCAACCTATAACCAATCAACAAAAGAGAAATTGCTAAAACATCAGTGTCACACTCATGTTAATAATTATATAGAGGCAGACATGCAAGCATTTTGACATTTCTTAGTACAGTGACCATCACAAATAGTTACCAAAGACTGATATTGCACACAATGAAAACAATGCAATCGAAATATGCAATAACTAGCAATCATGAACAAGTTTCCACTGTTAGGTTATAGAGTGAGGTCTGATGTTAATAAAGAATCAAATAAAACACTAGTTCATAACTAATAACAGAACATATATAAGGTGATATCCTTTAGTGCTAGATTGAACAAAACAAGCAGAAGAAAAAGCTCAAGCAGATATTTCTTCATTAAAGGGAAGAGGTGACTCTTTTTAACCAGATAAAAAGTTGGAATGGTTTGAATCCTACAAGCTTACAAGGAATCAAGGAAAGCATCATAATAACTGAGTTAACATTCCCCCATTAACTTTTTCAGGCATTATTTTGTTTGTTTTCTAGGCAGTTCCTATTAACTGTATAGCACAAACAAAATGCTCGGCGCAGCACGAACCACTCAGCTCGACGTTTTTAGAATTTCAGTAAATAAAATGTATTGTGGAGGAAATTATATGGTTGAATAACAATGTGCTCTACCGTAAAATGCATTTTTAGAATTTAGAGCACCTGTGACTCCTAAAAACATTGCCATTGCTTAACTGGAAGATTACAGTTTCAAGGAAAAGAAGTTGAGCTCATAAGCACTATACTATCTATGAACTAATACAAATTTAGAACATCTTGGAATAATATACAACCACATGCATGCAACAAAATAACAAAGCTGAAACAAGATTTTGCATAGAGAGAAAACTTTTCATTGTCAGTATATACATTATCACAATTAAGACAATTCTGTCTTTCATAAATCCCTTGAGTACATACGGTAGAGCACATTGTTATTGTGTTCATCACTATTGCTTATGGTACAGTCTCTCACTAAAAGTCAAACACAGCACTAATTTAATGAAGATTTGGCAAAAAAAAATCATTGGGTTCATTTGCACCCAATCGTTCTCGGCCAATGGCATTTAAGTCCAGCACATAAGTTAAAAGACCTGTGCATTTGTTCAAAAAAAAAAGAGCTGTGCAGGCTTAGTTACATGAGAAATCGCATAAACAAACATTGTGGGAGCAAAAGATGTTTTACTAGTATAATACTACTAGTATCTAGCTAACTAGGACAAAGTATCCCCCAACAGCTAGCCGCACTGGAAAGCAGCGAAGGAAACATGAACAAGACAAGCGGAGGACATGAGCAAAACGGTCCAAGGACCACAAATACACGCTTGCTTTGGGGAAGCCTTGACACCCGAGTCAAGGCTTAAGGGGAAAAACAGAAGACGAACAGCGCGTGGAAGAGAGGGTAGAAAGAATATCTTACTCGATACACTAGAAATAAAAACAAAAAAAACTGAGGAGCGCAGAGCACGAAGTCATGGTTAGAACCGATCGATCTGCCGGCAATGCGACGTACGCACGCACCGGCACATGAAATCACAAGTCCGGCCGTACAGCTTTACTACCCCCACCGGCCGGAGCACTCGAGGAGGGAGAGGGACGCGCTCTTTCGACGGAACCACACGCACCGAGACGACGATACACAGCAAATAACACAGGTTACACCAAAGGCGCGCGCGCGGCCTCTCGTAGGAGGTAAAGACCACCCCACTCGGATACACACCCCCGGGAAGAGAAACTCGTGGGGAAAAATCTGGTACCAACTACAGGAGCAGACGCTACAGTAAACAAAATAAAATCCCCATTCCGTCAGTTCTATGTAGGCGAACGCAACCAGAAAAAAAATCCAGTAGAGGGAGCGCTAGGCGACGCGATCCGTCCCGCTAGCACGTCGCCTGATCTCCGGCGCGCGCGACGCGGAGAAGCGCAGGAAACCGACGCGCGGCGGCTCGCGGGAAGGCTCGGCGTGAAAGAACCCTAAAGCCAACCAAGGCCGGCGGGAAGGCGATGGGGTGAGGAGAAACGGCTAGATCTAGACGAAGAAGGAAACGCCGCGAGACGGGGAGGGGGACAGGAGGGACGCACCTGGAGCTTGCGAACTGGGAGAGCTTCCCAGTGGACGAGAAGACGATGAGCGCGACGTCAGCGTCGCACAGGACGGAGAGCTCCTCGGCCTTCTTGAAGAGGCCCCGGCGGCGCTTGGAGAAGGTGACCTGTCGCGCCGCCGCGCTCTCTATCCGCTTGATCTCGCGCCTCTCCCGCGCCATCGCCGCCTCCGATCGATCTCCTCCTCCTCCTTCCCAGTCCCCGCACCGCGAGACGCGCGCGTCGGCCGGGGTCGGAGAGGCACAGTGCGGTTGTGAGGCGATGGGGATGCGAAAGGAGAGGAGGGGAGAGGAAAGGGGAAGGTGGAGTGGAGAGGAGTCGAGACTTGCTCCTATTGGCAAACTACTAATGAAAACCCGAGCCAAACCGGAGCCCGAAGCTAGCCCACGCAAAGCGACGCGGCGTCCCTTGATTAGCGTAAACAAATGAAGCGATCAGGGCGTCAAGCCGGGCCACGGGCGGCCCAGTCATTGTTTATGCATGCGACGCGGCGCGGGGCCCGCCGGCGCAGAGGAAGAAGAGGCCGGCCGGCTGCCTAGGTAGCGGGGAGTAGTAGGAGCGTGGATGCATGGGGGATGAAGGGGAGGAAGGGGAGCGTGCCGGAAATGGAAAGGGTGGCCGGGCCAGAACAGTACTGACTGTAGCAGGCGGCCGTGCTGGTGAGGCCGGAAAGGCGGACGGGGGAGGAAGAAAAGGAAAGGATAGAGCTAGCTACGCGGCTAGTGAAGTCATAGGGGTTGCCGTCCCTGCCATTGATTCTCTCTTTGCTTGCTGCGTGCTGGCGTGGTGCCAGTCAGTCGGTGCATGGGCAGCACGGCGCCGCGTACGAAGAAGGATTCCCTGTTCCGGCCACCACTCTGTGCGCCGTGTACGTGTATCATATTTTTTTACTGATTTGACAAACTTGCATAAAACCAACCAGCGTCGCTAAAGCACCCAGCAATACTAACCAGCTAGGGAGCTATGCCAAGATCCAGTCAGCTACAGGTAATCAGTCGTTAAGCCTGGTAGTAGTAACACAAAGTGCAAACCGACAAGCATATATTGAAACCCCATCTCCTCCGCCTATTGGCACATTTACCCAGCTGGACTACGTACGTACAAGGATCAGCACTTCAGTGGTTATCTAGTGACGCTTTTGGCACTAGTTTATCTGCTCCTCAAAAGATCGGCGGAGGACCACATCGATCCTTCTCGCTCCCACCGGGCGCGCGCGGCTGGAAGTGGTAAAGGGTATCGTTTCTTTCTACCAACAGGATACGCTATCTTAATCCCAGGCGAACGTCCACATCATCTACACAAGCACGCTCCTTCCAAGAAGAGACGTATACATTTTTAGTACTTCCCAATTCGAGGCAATTATCAAAAATACATGTTTATATGTATACTAGCAGTAATCGACAAAAAAATAATCAAATTTCATTAACCTGAATGTTGCAAGCAGTCGTAGAGAAGAAGACACCACATGCAACACACTGAATTAACCGGAACACAAGAGCATTTTCATCTACTACTCCCTTCGATCCATTTTAATTAATTCAGATTTAGTACAACTTTATACTAAATCTGAGTTAATTAAAAGGAATCAGAGAGAGTAGTTAATTGTGTTATTAGTTGTCTTTGTTTCCTCGGTGCTACCTGAAATATGAGTTTGTGGTCTTATATACAAAAACGGATGGAGTACCCCATATTGCAAGTATGTGCACTTTAGCACCATATCTTGGAAAACATGCACTTGGGTATCGTTGGGGACGGTGAAAAAAATAGACATTTCATCAATTCTTAAGGTACTTTTCCCATTTTGCAAAAAAATTGCTGCAAGTGGAATATTGTTCCTTACAATTGTGTTGATTCCTCATCTACTGATGGTGTGTAACACATCATCTCACATTCTCCGAAACTAGATCTTGATCCCACAAATTAAGTATCAATATAATTTAACCACCTACGGCTTCTCATAGCGATTTGGCGTTCACTGCTGTTAGATTCAATTCTTTGACGCTCGATATTTCCCGTAGTCACCGAAATGTTTCTAGAACCTGCTCTCGCCAACGATTGGCCTCCAATGGGCAGCCCACATTATAGGGCTTGTCTAAAATAATTCTAGATGCAAAAAATGTGTGCAGATAATTTCAATGACTATCAATATTGTTGCAGGAAGCAGAGAATGTGCCAAGCAATAGGATGTATGGCCCTTTGCTATAAAATGCTTTTTGTCGCAACAACTAGAGAAAGCATTCCACAATCAAGAGTCGGTTCGAGTCACATTTACTTCAACAAGAGAAATTTTGAGAGGGAGATGGAGAGGAAGACAAATGCACCAAGGGTATCAGCACGAGCAAGTGCAATAACACTCCAAGGAACCAGAATTAGAGGTAGAGGAAATAGCTAAAAAAGGAACTGTAGAAACTTCTACTATTGCAAGTGCACATGTTCCTCATGAAGTACCTGCTGGTGGCAGAGGAAGAAAATCACAGAGGGGATATTTCTGATACTCAAGGTAAGCATGTACTTATTTTACCGACCGATGGCAATGCAAACTATCTGTTACAATACAATGTAGCATGGTAATATCCCAGGGGAGAATATAAAATTTTAGATAGGATATTATAAGCTTTACTCAACTAACATTGTTTTTTTCATCAACCAAATGAGCAATTAGTTGCGAAAGCATAACATATATAGGTCCTCGCAGTGCTCATCACTTGTTGCTTGGTGATGATGAACAACACATAAGAGCTATTGGTATCCTAGATTAAATGCTGAAATCATTCCTAAGAGGCCCTCTTAATCAGAATGCACCACCAACTCATGACATTTATACGTTTTGCTCAAATATATAGTCTTTATTAACAATAAGTACTTCATCTGTTCCATAACTTTTGTCGCAGATTTGAATGTATCTATTCACAAAATATGTCTAGATATATCCAAATTTGTGACAAAAATATGTAACTGAGGAGTATTGTCATTCCAGATTTAATAATAACTAAAAATAGGCTTGTACATATTATTCTAGGTATTTTGGTGGATTTGTATTGAATGCTACTTATTCCATATTCAGTGAAACTGCGAGCAAGTGTTCTAAAGTAATCTCATATATTTCCAACACCAAGTTCATGCAATAATACAAATTTAGTGTCCTAGATCGCACAAAACCTAGGTGAGCAAAGCTACACATGCCTACATCAATACACAAGCTACAACTACAAGACATTTCCTTCCTATCTCTATTTCCCATTGCTTCCCTATGATTCTTCTGCATTCTCTTGTTCTATGCCTTAGGTCCCACTCCACTTCACCTATCTTCCTCACTAGCTTCTCATTATCATCTTCTTTTTCTCTAAATTTTTGTCCTCACCAGGTTCTTGTTCTGGAACAGAGCAATACAAATTCAATTATTGTACATTGCAGTGTTAACTGAAGAAATAAGAGCAAATTTAGTGAAAACGACAAATAGGTACCTACACGTGGACCAACATCAGGTGTTGAAGTTGTCTTTGCTCTCGCCTTCCACGACGGATAGTGCAGCCCACCTACGGTATTGGGGATTCCTATATGTTTTGTTCTTCTAACCGCTAATAGGACCTCTCCTGCAATAGAGGGCTTTCTCCAAGATCAACACGCGATCACGCGTGCGATTGGCCACCGTAGCGTCGATGGCATGTGTGTATGCAGCGGAGCCACTTGGTACCTAAATCATTCCCCGTAGGCTCTCATTTCCCCCCCTTCTCACCTCCCACCCCGCTGCAGTACCTGAGGGAGAACCTCTTCCCGGGCCAAACCGAAGCTGACCTCGCCGGTGATTCCGGCCGATGGAGGCGGAGGGGAGGCGCCGGACTTCTCTCTGTAGATATTAGGGTTAGGTTTGGCACTTTGCCAGTAGGGGGCTCCATGCCCGGTAGTGGACGCGGAGGAAGAGATCTGGCCGCCTGGATCTCGCCTGCTGTAGGGTCCTTCTTCTTTTTTCTTCTTCTCCGGTGGTCGGAGGTGAGAGGGAAGAAGGGGGATGAAGTCTCCTTCAATAAAAAAAGCGGTGGTGCAACACGTGTTGGAGTGTGCAAGCGGCGGGCGGCGTCTTTTCCTGATCGGCCTTGGAGGCGAGGGGGAAAGCGAGCACGCGTCGGAGAACAGTGTCGTCGACGAGCTCCTGGCCGGCCGTGGAGGCAAGGAGGAGCACAGCCACGCCGTCGCTAGTTCATCTGCTTCTAGGATGTCTTATCTTCACTGGATTCGCTCGGTGGTGAGTAGCCATCTGCTCTGTTTCTCCATGGCCTGTCGTGGTGGCGAGGAGGGAGATGCTAATGATGCCGCGCCTCACACCTATCGAAGCCAGTGTCTGCCCAAGAGGTTCTATGGAGCTGTGAGTACTTCTTCGGCGACGTTGCTGAGGTGGCGTTCATCTTGAGAAGCTCTTCAACGGGGATCTATGCCGGCGTCATCGCCCTGCCCCTGCATCACATGGTCGACTGGTGGCCCTTCTCCAGGAGATCTTACTTCCCAGAGACCAAGAAGTCCAAGGGGAAGATCTATCGCTCCTGCCACGACGCCGGACCAAGTGGTTCGTCCCCGGCGCCGGTGTCCGTTCTATGGTGAAGCAACTCAACGGCGAGTTCCATCAGATGCGGTGGAGAGCTTGGAGGACCTGATTGCTTTTTCCATCTTTTTCCTGGGATCTTCTCTGTAAAAGCTCAGTCCTTATCTAGAATTCCCCTAAACTATAGGGGCTTTTCTGTAATTTGTAACCACCGCTTCTTTAATCAAAGCAGCTTCTAGTGTCTTCGGACCCTACCTCTGTTCAAAAAAAAAAATCATTCCCCGTAGCAAGATGAGGTAATACATGTGTGGCACTAGGTAAACTGCACATCCGATACCGATATAAGTTGTGATATTTCCTTTGATTCAAAGTAATTGATTCACATTTATATAGATACTTGGGGCGTGTTTTAGCTGAAGATACCTATATGTACCCAAACAAAATTAAATTAATTAATTTAGATCCGCGTGAGTAGTAAAAACTCTTGGACGAACCACTAGGTTGATTTTCAAGTCGTGGGCGGTCAAAGCCGCAACAGTCCAGCCCTTGTCGCTGGCGCGCGCGCGTGCAGCTTTTGTTGGCTTTGGCACGGCGGGGTGGAGCGGAGGCCGTACGGTCGGACATGACGCGGCAGCAGGGGAATCGTCGTGAAAGCAGCTCGCTCCTCGAATTACTTTGGCCTGGTTTTAGAGCAATGGCAATAATATAGCCTGCTGCCGGCTACAAGTTCATGCCAAATCAGCTAAGCTTTCATGAAGTAAACACACTTCGTACAATAGTCTAGCTCTTAGGTAAGCTTTATTGAATATTTAAACATGTTGCTTTGCATGTGCATGCGAGGCATGCAAGAGTGCAGTGATGGAAAAGCCTGCCCAAAGCTCTCACGCAAGCTCCTAGTTGGCTGCAATTTTTCGTTTCCTGCGCTGTAGCCGGGCGCTTGGTGAAGAGCCCGCTTTCCTCTCTCTCCTCTCTTCTCTCTCTTCCAGCTGGGATTTTTCTGAGGTGGCATTGCTTATAGCCAGCTGACTCACCTCTATTGTACTTGCTCTTAGCAAGAAATGCCGTGTCGTGATCTCTGGACGCACGCAGGGATTGGATTGGGTGTTGTCAGCAGTAGGTGGCCGCTGAAAACGCGAATGCGTGTTGGGAGGAAGCGAGCCAGAGGCAGGAGCTCCCGAAGTGGAAACGGCTAGGCCTGTGCGGCACGAAAGCCTACGGTTGAGACTGCCGCCATGGACGCAAAATCCACAAGTGGAAACGGCTACGCCTGCGCCGCGCGAAAGCCTACGGCGATTCTGCTCGATCTCGTCGCGCCGGCTTGGACGCTGGTGCAATAATTGCCGGCCGGCGATGCCGATGCCTGGGAGCATGGTCAGATCAGATGCATGGGAGAGTGGACGGAAGGCTGCCCAGCCGTCCAATCCTCTATCTTGGGGTCGCAGCAAAGCGGCTCGAGACCCCAGGGCGCGATGCACGGGCCGCACAGTGGGATCCCTCGTACCGTACCTACTCCTACGTGCGTGCGTGTAGAGATGCAGCGCACCGGGGAGTCCTGTTCCTGGGTCGACCTTTCTTCGGACCAAAAATGAGATGCTGGAATGGCTTTTGGACACACCCTGGGGCTAGCGCTGGATGCCCGGAGCATCCCCGGTGCTGGCCGGCCAGTGGACGTACCCTGCTGTGCTGTGTCTTCGCAGTAAAAAAAGGACGGGGCTTGCTAGGCTTTGGAGTTTGAGGAGACCGTGAGGTCGCAGGCGTGTTCCTGGGGGCGTTTCGTGCCAGCGAAATTGGCGTCACGTAGTGTGATCGAGGCTCGGGTCAGGTCAAGTGGACAGCAGACGGCGAATTGGGTGCTCTCTTTGCCCCGTGCCGACCTCGTCTCAACTTCTACACCCGTTCCTGTCACTCTGTCAACTCCGTGACGGGAAGTCGCCGCTGGTTGCCGACGAGGCAGCGTTCAGCTAGCGCCCACATCAACTTTATGATGAGAGGAAGAAAACCCATACGTATAATACAGAGATCGAGAGATGGCTAATGGCAGTCTAAGAGCAAGTATAATAAATTCTAGTCAGCTAGTTATAAGGATTAAAATAGTATATTATTGCTTAGTTGGAGGAAAGAGAGGAGGAGAGAGAAAAATAGTGAGCTGGCTCTTGCACGTGCTCCTAGGCACTTTGTGAGAGTGAAAGGTGGACCATACATTGATAAAGTACTACATTTTTATAGCTCACTGTTGTATATGTTGACTCTAAGTTGGCTATAGATGACATGGCACTTGGCCTATAGCCAACAGCTGGCTACACTGTTGGAATTGCTCTGATACGTGGTCGCCCGATCTTTCTGACGGAGACTCGTCAGTAGTGACATGATCCAATCACGATAAATTTTTTTCGAAGCATAATAAATACGCAGACATGCAGAGACTAGGTCCAAAAAAGTGATGATCTGGCACCTCGCTATCGATGGGACCTCCCACTGAAATAATATTTCACTTTTATGAGATACCAAACGATTAAACCTGAGTTTAAACTCTGATGTGCTATGGGTGCCATGTCCTCCTAACGATTCAAGCACATGTTGGTTTTCCGGTCCAACGGATCCGGAGAACAGTCTTGCTATATTCCTCCCCTCATCTGACCTGCGCGCGGGGTGGTGTTGTAAATGAATCTTGTCGCGAGCTTTCACCGTCAGTTCGGCCAAATGCGCTGAGAGAGGAAGGAAAAAAACGCTCAGCGGTCAACCATTGAGCTGACTATGAGATCCATGCAATATTTTCAAACTCTGTGAACAATGTTATTGCCGTGA
The DNA here is from genome assembly GCF_022539505.1 of Lolium rigidum. Classification (NCBI taxonomy): domain Eukaryota; kingdom Viridiplantae; phylum Streptophyta; class Magnoliopsida; order Poales; family Poaceae; genus Lolium; species Lolium rigidum. Next base: position 243,823,228 of record NC_061509.1, on the reverse strand, counting down.
AACCCTAAACCCAATATCTTAAACCCAAGCACACCCCGACTATTGTTCTGCTAGCTAAGATGCAACCGCCTCCTCTCCCCTCACCACCATGGTAGGACGTGAAGAAAACGAGATGCAGTTCCACCTCCTCAGATCACGCCCACCAACAAACCTGGAGATCCATATTAACGAGGAGAGGGAGGCGTCGTGGGAGGATGCTCTCATCTCGAACCTCTGGAGCACCGCACCCAACCACCATACCGCCCACCACCACCAGGAACCTCTCCCTAGCTCCAGTGAAGAGCTCCTCAACAACATCATGCCAGACTCCACAAGGGGAAAACCAAACAATCTAGAGCTAAACCTAAACCTAACCGTAGACCTAGACCTAGACTGAGAGTTGCGGATAAACATAGAAGGAGGAGGCTAGCCTTCTTTCCCCCACCAACTCCGACCGCCAGAGCCGCCGAAGTTGGGGGAGAAGAGTTAGGGGGACAAAGCAGGAGACTCTCAAGGGGGAGGAGGAGAGAGAGGGGAATGGGGGAAATGAGAGCCCCTCAACATATCTGCTCTCAGTTAGACATCAGTACTCATTTTTGGGAGAGAAAAGTAAGGGATAAAAGATCTATTAAAAATCCCAAAATTTCCTTGAGGATAAATGAAAACCAAGGGAAGCATGGCATTAATTGGTCCATGCACTTGATTCGTGAAGGAGGGTGGGCTTCATGCACCATGGATTAGCACTAATGGGCTTTGTGGGATTCCTTCTCCTTTATGGGTCACTTGTAGGGTGTATTGACCTTAAGCTTAGACGTTCTCTTTTACTCTTGTCCCTTCTTCCTATTTAGTATTGGAAATCTGCTCGATAGAAAAGAAGAACCTCATACAACAAATAAATTATTATACTTTTTGCGTCCATAAAAAGATGTCAGAGATTTGTCTAAATTCAAATTTGTCAACACAATAAATAGTGTTTAGATATAATTATATTTTGACAAACTTGTGACATCCTTTAATAGACAAAGGTAGTATTAAATTGCATTTATTTAAATCAGCATGGACATGTTTTATGAAATTGACCTAGAAGTTGTTGTCTTTTAGTCAATTGAGACAATTACATTTTTTTTTGTAGTGAACGAATAAATTTGTATAACACCATGACCATGTTTTTAGGACATCACGAGTAAGCAATACCACCACAAAGATATTACATCCCTTGCATAAATTACCAAATTTCAATCATCATGCGCTTAGGATTTTGTCCATATCCCCTAAAAAAAAGGGATTCTACTCAAATATGTTTCACTATCTAGTTACTGCAACAAGCCACGATCATACCATTGTTAATCTTATGTCTTGGAATGCAAAAAAACGCAGCTCTCTATACTTTGATATTCTTCTCTCCTAATAAGGAAGGTAATTATGATGTCTAATTTTCACAAATGCCACCATATTAGGGGGTTCTACTACTTTAGATTTCCCTTAAGCCTTTGAGTTCCTGATTCTAGCAAAGTCAAGTCACATATCAAAATAATAGTATTAACTGATACACTAATTGGTTTAAAAAAGTTTTAGAATATACACTGAAAGAACGGAGAGAGTATGTACACATCGACACTACCGCTTGATTGACTGACATGCGTTGTCCTGTAGAACATGGTTGCGGGTCTGCTGCTTGTGAACCGCAACGCTGCATAGAGAACGACACTGTCATTTCATAATTGGCATTTATGTGAAGAAATTAAACTTTGACAAGGCTTTTCTATCACAATCACAACGTATAGTTTCAGTTTGGATATTAGAGGATCATCAATAACTTAATATATCGTACGTCTGGCTAAATAAAATAAAATGGTTTCCGACCAGTCGACTGGTTTATTTACCACCAGACAACCGTGCTTTTTTTTTTAAGCATAACAACCGTGCTTTACTGCTTTGGGTGATTCAATAGACTCCAGGCTTTTTGTGTTTCCACTTTTGGCCTGTTTGGTTTGTGTGGGTTCTAGGCGTTGTCATTTCTAAAGAAGAAAGGCGTTTTCTGGGCCAGTTATAAAACTAAGTGTTTTGGGCCGGGCTTGTTCAGTTACATAAGTTTTTAGAGTCCATATCTTTTTTTTTGTATATATACTTAAGATTTAGTTCTAAAAGAAATTAAATTTAATCGCCTGAGGATTGATCTTTGAGTATATGTTTTTCAGTGCACATGTATTCACTTTGGTACTGTTTCTTTGGCCATTTTGGTTTTCAAGATGTGCAACCTGTACTTGCAGTGCGCAACCATTTTCACTTGATCATTTTTGGTACTACTACTTGATTTTTTTTAGATGTTTGGCCTATTGCACTTCTAATGCTAGATGATACCCCGCGCGTTGCTGCGGAAAATTTAAAAAGAACTCTGACTATATGTTAAAGTTTTGATTGAGTAAGAACAGTGAAAGAATACTACAAAGTGAATGCAAGGGCAATGAGCAAAGAAACATGTACACATTATTTCAGAAAATATCCCGTTGCACCAAAAAGATTTAGTACAACAGTAAACTGACTTTAGAACGGTAGAAGTGAGTAGAATTAATTAAGAAAAACATTCTGTTGTATATTAATAGATAAAAAATAATTTGAGGATAACTAAAACACTTAAGGACTATAAGTGACCATGTATTCATTTTCTACCAACGAATGCTTACATTGCAAAAAAATCAAGAAAGAGATTTGGGACAACATGAATTAGGTATGGTATATCGAGGAACATGTATTAGAGCATCCACAATGTTCAGACCCTGCACTATATGCACACTGCGATGCTCTTGAGGCACATGGGGACATGTGGTCGCTAAGGAATTGTCTGCAAAATATGCATAGTATTAGTGTGAGCATAAACCCTATTGGCTCTCAGATGAACGTTCATGTTAATTTAGTATAATTGTTAGTTGAGCAATATTGCAAGACATGAACATGGGCATGACAATTCAGATATCCTTCAATCGACAACTAAACCACCAATAAATTGTACTTCTTGCTCAGTACGTAACGAAAGGCATATATGTTTAGCAATCCAAGGTTCTCAAAAATAAGGCATGCACATAAGAATATAATCACCGCACTAGTAGGAAAACGTTTATAGGTGGAGGTTAGTTCTGTGGCGCACTAGCAAAAATGCGCCACAGAAAGTTTTTTTGTGGCGCACCAGAGACAATGCGCCACAAAAATAGCTTATTTTTGTGGCGCACTACTGAGCAGTGCACCACAGAAATTATGTGGGGCCCACATCCTGCCACCACCAATTATTTGTGTAGGTATTTCTGTGGAGCACAGGGCGTGGTGCGCCACAGAAATAAGTGTTCATGTGGCGCACTGGTTCTGGTGCGTCACAGAAGTAGTTGATTCTGTGGCGCACTTGTGCTGCTGCGCCACAGAAATAGCGCCTTTAATATCAAACCGTACACCCTCCCCCACTCTTCTTCCTCCTCCACCACTCTTCCTCTCCCTACCGCCGCGCGCCGCCGCCTTCCATGGTGAGCGTCGCAGTCGCCGTCGCCGCCGCCGCCTCCTTCCTCCGCGAGGGCCGCATGCCGACACGCTCCACCCATCCCCGCCACCAGCAGCACAAGCCGCTGCGGCGTGGAGGAGGAGGGGCCGCCGCATGGAGGAGGAGGGGCCGGCTCCGCGTCAAGGAGGAGGAGCCGCCACGTCTTCCTCCTCATCCACCCCTGTCGTCATCGCCAACCTCCTCCTCCACCCCTATCGTCGGTGAGCTCCACCTTGATAACCCACAAGTATAGGGGATCGCAACAGTCTTCGAGGGAAGTAAAACCCAAATTTATTGATTCGACACAAGGGGAGGTAAAGAATACTTATAAGCCTTAACAACTGAGTTGTCAATTCAGCTGCACCTGGAAAAGCACTAGTAACGGGGGTGATGTGAAAGCAGCAGTAATATGAGAGCAGTAGTAACAGTAACACAGCAGCAGTAGCAGTAATATGGGAACAATGGCACCAGAAAATAGTTGATACTACTTCCAATGTCATGTAGAACGAGTATATGATGATGAAAGATGGACCGGGGTTTCCAGCTATCTACACTAGTGGTAACTCTCCAATAACAAGTGTTGGGTGAACAAATTACAGTTGGGCAATTGATAGGATTGAAATAGCATTAAGACAGAACATCAAGATCATTAATCATGTAGGCATGTTTTCCATATATAGTCATACGTGCTCGCAATGAGAAACTTGTACAACATCTTTTGTCCTACCAGCCGGTGGCAGCCGGGCCTCAAGGGAATCTATCTGGAAATTAAGGTACTCCTTTTAATAGAGCACCGGAGCAAAGCATTAACACTTCGTGAAAACATGTGATCCTCATATCTAAGCCTTCCCCTCCAGCTTGTCCCAATTTCGTCACTTTGGGGCCTTTGGTTCCGGACATAGACATGTGCATACAACTTGTAGATACAATCTAAGCAATAAGTATAGAGCTTAAATCTAAGATCATGCCACTCGGGCCCTAGTGACAAGCATTAAACATAACAAGATTGCAGCAACAATAACTTCATAAACTTTGTAGATAGACAATCATAACGTAGCAATCCATCGGATCCCAACAAACACAACACCGATTACATCAGATGAATCTCAATCATGTAAGGCAGCTCATGAGATCATTGTATTGAAGTACATGGGAGAGATGATACCAACTAGCTACAGCTAGAACCCGTAGTCCATGGGGGAACTACTCACGGAGCATGATGGAGGCGATGGCGTCGATGGAGATGGCTTCCGGGGCACTTCCCCGTCCCGGCGAGGTGCCGGAACAGAGACTTCTGTCCCCCGAATTGGAGTTTCGCGATGGCGGCGGCGCCCCTGGAGTCTTTCTGGAGTTTCGTCCATTCGTATCGCGTTTTTAGGTCGAAAGGGGTTAAATAGGCGAAGAGGCGGCGCAAGAGGGCGGCTGGGGGCTCCTCACCATAGGCTGGCGCGGGCCCAGGCCTGGCCGCGCCGCCTTATGGTGTGGTGGCCCTCTGGCCCTCCTCCGACTCCCCTTCGGTGTTCTGGAGCCTTCCGGGAAAAATAAGATCTTTGGCGTTGATTTCGTCCAATTCCGAGAATATTGCCCGAACGAGCCTTTACGGAACCAAAAACAGCAGAAAACAGGAACTGGCACTTCGGCATCTTGTTAATAGGTTAGTTCCGAAAAATGCATAAAAACATTATAAAGTGCAAGCAAAACATGTAAGTATTGTCATAAAACAAGCATGGAACATCAGAAATTATGGATACGTTGGAGACGTATCAGCATCCCCAAGCTTAGTTCCTGCTCGCCCTCGAGTAGGTAAACGATAAAAAGAGTAATTTCTGTAGTGACATGCTACTTACATAATCTTGATCATCCTATTATAAAGCATATGAGATGAATGCAGTGACTCAAGGCAATGATCTATAGTTGCTAACAAATAGATAACATATAGCAAAACTTTTCATGAATAATACTTTCAAGACAAGCATCAAAAGTCTTGCATAAGAGTTAACTCATAAAGCGATAAATTCAAAGTAAAAGCATTGAAGCAACACAGAGGAAGATTTAAGTTTCAGCAATTGCTTTCAACTTTCAACATGTATATCTCATGGATAATGGTCAACACAAAGTAATATGATGAATACAAATATGCAAGTATGTAAGAATCAATGCACAGTTAACACAAGTGTTTGCTTCTAAGATGGAAGGAAGTAGGTAAACTGACTCAACATAAAAGTAAAAGAATGGCCCTTCGCAGAGGGAAGCAGGGATTAAATCATGTGCTAGAGATTTTTAAGTTTTGAAATCATATAGAGAGCATAAAAGTAAAATTTTGAGAGGTGTTTGTTGTTGTCAACGAATGATAGTGGGCACTCTAACTACCTCATCAACCAGACTTTCAAGAGCGGCTCCCATGAAGGACGTTATTTCTACCAGCAAGGTAGATCATCCCTCTTCTCTTTTGTTTACACATGTACTTTAGTTTCATTATTTTTTTTTATTTTTTTGATGACACTCCTCCCAACCTTTGCTTTCTCAAGCCATGGCTAACCGAATCCTCGGGTGCCTTCCAACAATCACATACCATGGAGAAGTGTCTATTTGCAAAATTAAGTTGCTTACTGATAGATCAGGGCAAAACATGTGAAGAGAATTATTAATGAAGGTTGATTAATTGGGGGCTGGGAACCCCGCGCCAGCTCTTTTTGCAAAATTATTGGATAAGCGGATGAAGCCACTAGTCCATTGTGAAAGTCCGTCAAATGTAAATGACAAGATTGAAAGATAAACACCACATACTTCCTCATGAGCTATAAAACATCAACACAAATTGAGAGGCATTTTGAAGGTTTAAAGGTAGCACATGAAGTATTTGCTTGGAATGGCAGGAAATACCACATAGTAGGTAGTTATGGTGGACACAATTGGCATAGGTTTTGGCTCGAGGTTTTGGATGCACGAGAAGCATTTCCTCTCAGTACAAGGCTTTGGCTAGCAAGGTTGCTTGAAGCAAACACAAGTATAAACCGGTACAGCAAAACTTACATAAGAACATATTGCAAGCATTATAAAACTCTACACTGTCTTCCTTGTTGCTCAAACACTTTTACCAGAAAATATCTAGACCTTAGAGAGACCAATCATGCAAACCAATTTTAACAAGCTCTACGGTAGTTCTCCACTAATAGGTTTAAACTACATGATGCAAGAGCTTAATCATGATCTACTTGAAAGCTCAAAACAATTGCCAAGTATCAAATTATTCAAGACATTATGAAGCACTTTCTGTTTCCAACCAAATATCAATAAGTGCAACGGTTTTCAACTCCGCCATGAACATTAAAATAAAGCTAAGAACACCAGTGTTCATATGAAAAAGCGGAGCGTGTCTCTCTCCCACACAAGGATTGCTAGGATCCGAATTTATTCAAACACAAACAAAAATAAAACAAACAGACGCTCCAAGTAAAGCACATATGATGTGACCGAATAAAAATATAGTTTCAATAGAAGAAACCCGATAAGTTGATGAAGAAGGGGATGCCTTGGGCATCCCCAAGCTTAGACGCTTGAGTCTTCTTGAAATATGCGGGGATGAACCACGGGGGCATCCCCAAGCTTAGACTTTTCACTCTTCTTGATCATATATCATCCTCCTCTCTTGACCCTTGAAAACTTCCTTCACACCAAACTTCTCATAAACTTCATTAGAGGGGTTAGTACTCAAAAAACTTGAATCCACCTTGGTCCTGTAGTGACACATTGCAAGAACTCAATAAAACATTAGCTACAGCTCTCCACGTCTAGAAAGCCTTGCTTAAAGTCCACAAGAGACAATGCAAAAAAAAAACAGAGACAGAATCTGCCAAAACAGAACAGCCAGTAAAGACGAATTTTAAACAGGTACTTCCGTTGCTCAAATCAGAAAACTCAAAACTAATGAAAGTTGCGTACATATCTGAGGAACACACACGTAAATTGGTATATTTTTGTGAGTTACCTACAGAGAAAACAGCCCAGATTCGTGACAGATAGAAATCTGTTTCTGCGCAGAAATCCAAATCTAGCATCAACCTTCGATTAGAGACTTCACTTGGCACAACATTGCAATAAAATAAAGATAAGGAGAGGTTGCTACAGTAGTAACAACTTCCAAGACACAATAAAACAGTAGCAAAATAAAGACATGGGTTATCTCCCAAGAAGTGCTTTCTTTATAGCCATTAAGATGGGCTCAGCAGTTTTAATGATGCACTCGCAAGAAATAAGAGTTGAAGCAAAAGAGAGCATAAAGAAGCAAATTCAAAACACATTTAATTCTAACCCACTTCCTATGCATAGGAATCTTGTACACAAATAAATTCATGAAGAACAAAGTGACAAGCATAAGAAGATAAAACAAGAGTAACTTCAAAATTTTCAGCATATAGAGAGGTGTTTTAGTACCATGCAAATTTCTACAACCATATTTTCCTCTCTCATAATAATTTTCAGTAGCTTCATGGATAAACTCAACAATATAACTATCACATGCATCATACTTTTCATGATCCATAAACACATAATTTCTATCAAGTTCAAAAATACTAGGAGCAAAACTTTCAAACTCACTTTTATCAATAATATAACAAGATGATTGATCATTCTCAAAAGATATGGGACTCATAGATAAAGTCAAGAACTCTCCAATCCCATTTTCATTAGTAGTACAATTAATAGTATCAAGTAACATAGGACCATCATCTAGAGATTTATCATAAACATTTGCCAAGCAAAACTCTTTAGTACCATGCATTTCGACATCAGGCATAAACAAAGCATTATCATAAGATTTATCAAAATAGCATGGATTATCGTAGATAACAGGAGCATAATTATTCTCACAAGTTTTACTCATAGGGAATATTTCAGGAGAATCCACAGGAACATAATATTCAACCTCCTTTGGTAAGCATGGAGGACAATCAAATAGTGTAAGAGATAAAGAGTTACTCTCATTAGAAGGTTGGCATGGGTAGCTAATCCATTCTTCCTCCTTTTGTTCATCACTCTCCTCTTCTTTTTCATCCAATGGGCTTTCGAGGTTCATCAATTTCCTCCTCTTTTTCATCCAATGAGCTTTCAGGTTCATCAATTTCTTCTTCCACGGGTTCCTGCAAATTGTGAGTGCATTCTTGTGCATTAATGAGTCTCTCTTTATAATCAATGATATAAGGATTATCACTGTAGCTTTCTATGCAAAAATTAAGGATAGAAGAGACATAATCTTTAAGGTCCTTACAAACAACACAAGTTTCATAATTTTTAACAATGAAGGATTCTATCTCGAGGCTCCCATAAATATGACAAATTGTTCTACCTCTTCGAACCCAAAATGAATATAGTTATTCCAATTATAGTTCTTAATTAAAACTTCCTCACTAAAGCCACATTGAAATTTCAGATGTTTAGTATCCTCTTTAGAGCAACAGTTTATATCATGGCGTTTAAGCAAGATTTTAGCAATTGTATTCAATTTTTCTATCACAGCACTCATAACTTTACCCTTTCTTGATTCTCTATAATTATTATATAATTCTATAAGCTCCAGATAGGTTGTGGGTTCTTCCATAACAGCAGTTTTTAATTTTTAGGTTTTTCAAATTTTTATGGATTTTTGGGTATATGAGAAAAGTAAAACAAAACAAAAACAAACTAGACAAAAGTAAACTAAGCAAAGTAATACTAGACAGAAATAAACTAAGCACAAGTAAACTAGACAAAAGTAAACTAAGCAAAACAAAATAAAATAAAACAGAGAGAGAGGTGGAGTGTACTCCCCGGAGTGAACTTATGAGTAGAGCTATGCCTCCCCGACAACGGCGCCGGAAAATAGTCTTGATAACCCACAAGTATAGGGGATCGCAACGGTCTTCGAGGGAAGTAAAACCCAAATTTATTGATTCGACACAAGGGGAGGTAAAGAATACTTATAAGCCTTAACAAGCTGAGTTGTCAATTCAGCTGCACCGGAAAAGCACTAGTAACGGGGGTGATGTGAAAGCAGCAGTAATATGAGAGCAGTAAGTAACAGTAACACAGCAGCGGTAGCGAGTAATATGAGAGCAATGGCACCGAGAAAATAGTTGATACTACTTCCAATGTCATGTAGAACGAGTATATGATGATGAAAGATGGACCGGGGTTCCCAGCTATCTACACTAGTGGTAACTCTCCAATAACAAGTGTTGGGTGAACAAATTACGAGTTGGGCAATTGATAGGATTGAAATAGCATTAAGACAGAACATCAAGATCATTAATCATGTAGGCATGTTTCCCATATATAGTCATACGTGCTCGCAATGAGAAACTTGTACAACATCTTTTGTCCTACCAGCCAGGTGGCAGCCGAGCCTCAAGGGAATCTACTGGAAATTAAGGTACTCCTTTTAATAGAGCACCGGAGCAAAGCATTAACACTCCGTGAAAACATGTGATCCTCATATCTAAGCCTTCCCCTCCAGCTTGTCCCAATTTCGTCACTTTGGGGCCTTTAGTTCCGGACATAGACATGTGCATACAACTTGTAGATACAATCTAAGCAATAAGTATAGAGCTTAAATCTAAGATCATGCCACTCGGGCCCTAGTGACAAGCATTAAACACAACAAGATTGCAGCAACAATAACTTCATAAACTTTGTAGATAGACAATCATAACGTAGCAATCCATCGGATCCCAACAAACACAACACCGATTACGTCAGATGAATCTCAATCATGTAAGGCAGCTCATGAGATCATTGTATTGAAGTACATGGGAGAGATGATACCAACTAGCTACAGCTAGAACCCGTAGTCCATGGGGGAACTACTCACGGAACATGATGGAGGCGATGGCGTCGATGGAGATGGCTTCCGGGAGCATTTCCCCGTCCCGGCGAGTGCCGGAACGGAGACTTCGTCCCCGAATTGGAGTTTCGCGATGGCGGCGGCGCCCCGGAGTCTTTCCGGAGTTTCGTCCATTCGTATCGCGTTTTTAGGTCGAAAGGGGTTAAATAGGCGAAGAGGCGGCACAAGAGGGCGCACTGGGGCTCCTCACCATAGGGCCGGCGCGGGCCCGGGCCTGGCCGCGCCGCCTTATGGTGTGGTGGCCCTACGGCCCTCCTCCGACTCCCCTTCGGTGTTCTGGAGCCTTCCGGGAAAAATAAGATCTTTGGCGTTGATTTCGTCCAATTCCGAGAATATTGCCCGAACAGCCTTTGTGGAACCAAAAACAGCAGAAAACAGGAACTGGCACTTCGGCATCTTGTTAATAGGTTAGTTCCGGAAAATGCATAAAAACATTATAAAGTGCAAGCAAAACATGTAAGTATTGTCATAAAACAAACATGGAACATCAGAAATTATGGATACGTTGGAGACGTATCACACCTCTCCCCTCCCCTCCCTCTTCCTCTACCCGGCCCTGCTCTGGATGTGTTGCTGTTGTGCTCTGGATGTTGTTGTGCTCGATCTGGATGCTATGTGTTGCATGCTATTGTGCTCTGGATGCTGTTGTGCTCGATCTGGATATATTATTTCCATTCTCTGCCTGTGATGATGAATCATGTGGATGATGGGCCTCTTGTATTGAATTGGCAGCAATTTATAGTCCTAGCTTGCTCTAAGATTCTACAGATCAAGTAGTGGCTTGACAGTAACTAAATAAGCTTATGCTTAATTAGTCAGATGTTGAATTAGTAAGATCAAGAAGTGGCTTGAGTTCCTGTTGGTAATCAATACCAACAGAGAGCTACTTTATTTTAAGTAGAATTTCTTTTAAGGACTCTAGCTAGATTAGAGGGGAAAAAGTTGCTGCTTTGTTGCCTATGATAATGGATCATCAAATGTTTCCCTTTGTCTCTGGTTGCCTCCTTAATTGATGCCTTATGATCCAAATGACCCAAGTCCCTTGCATGATCCCATTTCCCTAATGTTGCTTAAGATGAATAAATTCCCTCTAATCACCATTTGGAGATCAAGACTAGTTCTTGATTTCCATCAGCTAGACTCCAATATTAAAAATGTCTCCCAAATATGGAGACAAACATTTTAACATTACCCCAATGTTATTTCTCTCAAATGGACAGCTTCGATGGTATGCTTGCTCCTCACTGTACTTTATCAATTCCCTACCGATCCTAAGTACCCATGAATATCCGGTGGTGTTCTTCCGTTGTTTAATTCATCGTCAACACATGTGTTTGCATGTGTGTGTGAGCTGCTTGTAGTGTCACTTGACTGTTCAAGTTTCAATGTTGGTTACTTTTCCTCTAGTGCAAGAAATGGTTGAGCAGATGTTTATCCACTATTGGCCTTTACTCTTGGTAGCTCAAAGTGTCATACACTTACTGGATCATCAAATGTTTTCCTTTGTCCCTGGTTGCCTCCTTAATTGATGCCTTATGATCCAAATTACTATATTATTGGATTGAGTGTTATGGCTACTGCTTGTTTGCTCTCCAAATTACCAAGTGATGAATATATAATCCCTTTGGAGCATCTGCCCCATGCTATATATGTGTATTTGACCATGCTTATGATGGATTTCTTTTAAGGACTCTAGCTAGATTAGAGGGGAAAAAGTTGCTGCTTTGTTGCCTATGATAATGGATCATCAAATGTTTCCCTTTGTCCCTGGTTGCCTCCTTAATTGATGCCTTATGATCCAAATGACCCAAGTCCCTTGCATGATCCCATTTGTCCCTAATGTTGCTTAAGATGAATAAATTTCCTCTAATCACCATTTGGAGATCAAGACTAGTTCTTGATTTCCATTAGCTAGACTCCAATATTAAAAATGTCTCCCAAATATGGAGACAAACATTTTAACATTACCCCAATGTTATTTCTCTCAAATGGACAGTTTCTGATGGTATGCTTTCTCCTCATTGTACTTTATCAATTCCCTACTGATCCTAAGTACCCATGAATATCTGGTGGTGTTCTTCTGCTGTTTAGTTACTGTCAACACATGTGTTTGTAGGATAACGTTGCATAGAAAACAAAAAATTTCCTACCGCGAACACGCAATCCAAGCCAAGATGCAATCTAGAAGACGGTAGCAACGAGGGGGTATCGAGTCTCACCCTTGAAGAGATTCCAAAGCCTACAAGATGAGGCTCTTGTTGCTGCGGTAGACGTTCACTTGCCGCTTGCAAAAGCGCGTAGAAGATCTTGATCACGATCGGTTCCGGCGCCACGAATGGGCAGCACTTCCGTACTCGGTCACACGTTCGGTTGTTGATGAAGACGACGTCCACCTCCCCGTTCCAGCGGGCAGCTTAAGTAGTAGCTCCTCTTGAATCTGACAGCACGACGGCGTGATGTCGGTGGCGGTGGAGAACTCCGGCGGAGCTTCGCTAAAGCTACGCGGGAGATATGGAGGAGAGGGGGGCGGCTAGGGTTTGGGAGGGGGTGGCCGGCCTCAAGGGGGTGCGGCCAACTTGTGGCTTTGTGGTGGCCGGCCCCCTCCCCTATGCCCCTCATTATATAGGTGGATCCCCAAGTGTTGGTGTCCAAGTCTTCGAATAAGACCCGAACCAAAAACCTTCCATATGAGGGGAAACCTAGCCAAGCTAGGACTCCCACTAGAGGTTGGAGTTCCACCTCCCATATGGGGGGTTGGCCGGCCCCTAGGGGAGTCCACTTGGGACTCCTCCCCCACTAGGGTTGGCCGGCCATGGAGGTGGAGTCCCATGTGGACTCCACCTTCCTTGGTGGTTTCTTCCGGACTTTTCTAGAACCTTCTAGAACCTTCCATAGAACCTTCCGCGACATTTTAATTCACATAAAATGACATCCTATATATGAATCTTATTCTCCGGACCATTCGGAACTCCTCGTGATGTCCGGGATCTCATCCGGGACTCGAACAAATATTCGAACTCCATTCCATATTCAAGTTCTACCATTTCAACATCCAACTTTAAGTGTGTCACCCTACGGTTCGTGAACTATGCGGACATGGTTGAGTACTCACTCCGACCAATAACCAATAGCGGGATATGGAGATCCATAATGGCTCCCACATATTCAACGATGACTTTAGTGATCGAATGAACCATTCACATACGATACCAATTCCCTTTGTCTCGCGATATTTTACTTGTCAGAGGTTTGATCTTCGGTATCACTCTATACCTTGTTCAACCTCGTCTCTGACAAGTACTCTTTACTCGTACCATGGTATGTGGTCTCTTATGAACTCATTCATATGCTTGCAAGACATTAGACGACATTCCACCGAGAGGGCCCGGAGTATATCTATCACGTCATCGGGATGGACAAATCCCACTTGTTGATCCATATGCCTTAACTCATACTTTCCGGATACTTAATCCCACCTTTATAGCCACCCATTTACGCGGTGGTGTTTGGTGTAATCAAAGTACCTTTCCGGTATAAGTGATTTACATGATCTCATGGTCATAAGGACTAGGTAACTATGTATCGAAAGCTTATAGCAAATAACTTAATGACGAGATCTTATGCTACGCTTAATTGGGTGTATCCATTACATCATTCATATAATGATATAACCCTATTATTAATAACATCCAATGTTCATGATTATGAAACTAATCATCCATTAATCAACAAGCTAGTTTAAGAGGCATACTAGGGACTTCTTGTTTGTCTACATATCACACATGTACTAATGTTTCGGTTAATACAATTATAGCATGATATATAAACATTTATCATAAACATAAAGATATAAATAATAACCACTTTATTATTGCCTCTAGGGCATATCTCCTTCAGTCTCCCACTTGCACTAGAGTCAATAATCTAGTTTACATTTGTAAAGATATAACACCTTGGCCTTATGGTGCTTTATCATGTATTGCTCACGGGAGAGGTTTTTTAGTCAACGGATCTACACGCTCGAAACGTATGTATTTTGTAATTCATTTGCGTCTCAACGCATCACTCATTTCCAAATGAGTCGGCATTTAAATATGTTTGGTCTTCCGGTGGAACCTTAATTCCGCGGTGCTGAAATATGTCACTAATATTGTCACACACAATATAGCTTCAAAGTTACGACTGCGTCGGAACTACACCAAGTTCTCAAAGAACCTCTTGACTTAACATCCTTTGTCATTGTCAAAACAATGACATACTCTGCCTTCTTTTGTAGAATCCATCACAATATTTAGAACTCTTCTAAATCTAGTATAGACAACTTCTAGCTCATTGTGCTACCTTTTAAACAACACTTAGTCTAATTTGAGATTGAAATTATATTTTATATGTGACAAAAAACAATATTGGTGTAACACCTTACAGCGATTTGTTTGTCATTTCTTCATACAAAAAAATATATATATATCCTTAGTTCTTCTAAAGTACTCAAGGATATTCTTACTGTCGATCCAATGATCATCATATGAATCATTACGGTAAATGCTCATAACACTTTATAGCACATGATATCTGATTGTATACATATTATTCGTGATCTATAATCACTCATGTGTTTTTACTCTTTGAGTGTCGAGATACACTCAAGTCTTGTTAAAACTTTACATGACAAGAACATCTTCTTAATATTTCTATATTGAACTATTTCAATATCCATTCTATGTACTTTGACTTAAACTTATTTTGTGTTTCAATCTATTTTCATAGATCTTGACACTAAATTTGTTTCAGTCATTATCTTTTCATTGAAGTTAATTTTTCAATGAAACCTTTTAATCAAGTATATAATTACATCATTTATAACCAACTATATGTCATCTACATAAGTATTATAAATATGTCTCAGCGCTCCCACTTAATTTCTTGCAAACGCAAGCCTCTTCATCATCTCTGATGAAATCAAAAACTCTTTGACTATTTCATCTGGTGAAGATTCCAACTCCGCGATACTCACTTTATCCAATTGAAGTTTGTATACCTATCTAGTATTCCATGGATCAGCAAAACTCTTGGTTGTATCTAGTATACACCTTTAATACATACTTCTGATAAGTAATGTATTTTGCCATCCTACTAGCATATCTCATAAAAGAAATATGTAGTGATTACTAGAATAATCCACATAGACTATAAGCATTGTTACGGAAGATCTAATCTTATCGTAGTCAACTCTTTGAACTTTGTCGTAAACAATTTTTTGACAAGTCGAGCTTCTTCAAGGATATTTCATCCAAGTCCATCAATATCACAGATCCATTTACTTTCAAAAAGTATTCATCTATCTTGGATTTCATGGCGTATAGCCATTTTAACGGAGTCAGGGCCCATCATAACTTCTTTGTTTGTAGTTGGTTTATCATTGTTCAAAATCAATCCTTTGTCCACAAATCATTTATTTGACCACAAAGTAAACCATACTTACAAGGTTCAACATGTACTTCGATCTTCATGGCTAAAAACACTTTGTAGTCATGAGAGCCATGATCGTCGCGGTCGCTTCCGGAACCAATTTCCGATGCTGCGCTACTCTGATCATTATGCTCAGGTTCATAAACCTTATCAAGTTCTATTGTCCTCCCACTCAAATACTTCGCTAGAAACAATTTCTTGGAAATAAGAAACATTGACAAACACTTTTGTCTTTGTCTCGTGGGAAGAATTACCAATCAAATCTCTGGGATAACCAACAAAGACATTCATCCGATTTTGGTTGTAAACTTATTTACTTATGCTATGCATACCAAAATTTAAGAAAAGACTATCAGGTTTCATACCCATGCCATAACTCGTATGGTGTCATTTCAACGGATCATGATGATGCTCTATTTAGTGTAAAAGCGGTAGTCACTAAAGCATAATCCACAAAAATATAATGGCATCAATATTTTATCTCATCATTGATCCAACAAAGTTTGGATATATCTCTTGGATACTTCATCATCACTATGATACTCCAAGAAACGTAAGTTGTAGAATAATTTCATAACTCTCTTAGATGTTCGCTAAAACTCGTAACTCAAATATTTTCACCATGATCCAATCATAGATATTTGACTTTTCTATTACGATGATTTCCACTTCATGCTGAAATTTATTTGAAACCATTCAAATGTTTCAAACTTCTTTCTTATTGAATATATCCACATATATATACTCAATTCATTGTTGGAAGTTTTCATGAAGTAGAAGAATCTCCCGCACAACCTATGCCCAGTGAACCACATACATCATCATGTATTTTTCCACTAAGTTAGTTGCCCGTTCAACTCTTGGCCTATGAACGGTATTTCAGTCATTCTCTTTAGAAAAGATCTGCAAGCGCCAAACGATTCAAAAATCAAATGACTCCAAAAATCCATTTGCATGCAGTTCCTTCATGCATTCCTTTCTAACATGACCTAAATGGCGGTTCCACAAATAAGTGGAATTCAAATCATTTGCCTTATGGCATTTTAGCGTCAGTGTTATGTATGTGTGTTTCACCATTAAGATTTATAATAACTTATCCATCGTACATGGAGTAATGTCATAATTTGAACAACTCATTGTTTTCATTTGACCAGAGCAAAATAACAATTATTAAGTTCTTTATTATAAATTATAAGGTCTAGGTAGAATGCCAATGACAAGCATAATAACACTTTATTATGTTCCAGATGTGCATTATTACCATATTCCTTATCAGTCACTTAGGCCATCATATTATTGTATTGTGTTATATTGTATGACATCTCATACCAACCAATCTGGTACAAATACCCAAGAATTTCATTATGTGACCAAACAAGGAATACATCCATAACATGTATATCATTTATATACACCTGAGCTAGACTTTCTAGTCTTTTCTTTCTTTCTGCCAAAATATCTTTTGTAGTTTCTCTTTTAGCTTTCCTCATTCTCAGAAAATACTTCACCTTCAATAACTACTAGGTTTGTTGGTCAAATACCAATAACCTTGAGGTTCTTACTTTGAAGTTGATCATCATATGATAAGTGTTTCAGATTTCATTATTAGTAACTTTGTAATATGATGAACAGTTTCACTCATAATTTTATCCATTATATCATGACGACTTTCTGAGACCATGTCACGTATATGTTAGGCTCGTAAAGTTTTAACCTTGGTATTCGCATGTGCAAATCTGGCTTGCACCCGTTGTATGCACACGTAGAATCTATCACACCCGATCATCACGTGATGCTTCGAAACGATGAGTCTTAGTAACGGTGCATACTAAGGACGATAACTTCATGGATATGCGAATATTATTAGTGCCCCAATAGTTGGAGTATTGTGACGCCTGGGCGTCTTCAACCTTCATACATTCCCATAAAACTTATGAGTTTATGTAGTCTCACCAAATTTATATTCTATCATCTTGCAATAAGGTCTTAGATATCACATATATCTCATACCTTGATTATTTCGAAAACAAAATTTTCAGCTCCTTACTTTTCAAACAGATTTGAACTTCAAGTTTCACGGAGACAAGATAACTTTAGGTACTAATTGAAACCATAGCTCTTTGAATCAACAATGTGAGGTTTACTAAAAGTTTGCAATAGGACTTAATCATTTCTTGATTCTTTAACAATACGGTACCAGTCCGTAAAGTTTCTTGTCAGATTTTAACAGTATTTCTATCTCAATTATAAGACTAGCGCTTGGTAGAAAACGGATGCCAATACTACAAATTAATTCAAAACCTCAATGTGACTTTGTTAAAACTTTGTTTTGGGTAGAGATAATTTGATCTAAGGGGTTAGATCA
This sequence comes from Lolium rigidum, assembly GCF_022539505.1. Classification (NCBI taxonomy): domain Eukaryota; kingdom Viridiplantae; phylum Streptophyta; class Magnoliopsida; order Poales; family Poaceae; genus Lolium; species Lolium rigidum. The sequence goes on along the minus strand of NC_061509.1, from coordinate 243,805,009 downwards.
AATGGAACTAATAACCAACTCAACAACACTTTACTCAATGATCAATTGCTTGATCTTATAAAAGATCATAATATGGAATTCCTTGCCATAACATATGAACATCCATTTAATTGGAAATCAAGTAACAATAAATGGAGAAACCATTCTTCACTTATCTTCTCCATGTCTTAAAACTAATCCATGATCCTACCATGAAATCTCATGGTATTCATTCCACTTCAACATTGGAGTTATAACAAGAAGATCCACTCCAGAAATAGATATTATTCTCCATTCCAAGTTATTACACATCAAACTTAGAGAGGTGAGAGTTCTATTACAATTATTAGAGATGCATTAACAAACCTTGAACTAAACCTTGAATATACATCCATGTATTCAAATCATCATCTCAGAGAAACCCTAGGATATTATTGAAGACATTTCCTAGAGAGAGAACCCAGTATGTTAACCATAGATATTGGTGACCACATCATTATCTTTGGAGAATAACCTTAGGTTAGCATTGAAGTTCTTTCCAAATGAGAGAGTCCATTCATATCAATCTTAGTTTTACCTATTTAAGAATAAAGGATAATCATTGAACTAAAGTATTAGGTTGATTAACCAATTCATCTTGGAGTGGTGAGACAACCTAATATCACATGAAATAATACCATATCCAGGAAATGATAAGGTGAGGAAGAGACTAACCCAATTAAGCTAGACAAATGGAACCTTAGCCTAGATACCTAAGGAGATATTAAGAGTACACCATAAACCCTAGAATAACTATTCCTAAATGAGAAAGCTCAACCTATGGTGTTATACTCAAGATAATTGAGACAACCATAACCATGCCCACTCAAGAAACTATAAAATAAAGTAAATATTAATTGATCAAGATAACACTTGATCTTGGGAGTGAGAAACCTATTCAAGGAGAGATACCTTAGGAAGCCAAACCTTGATCATTATTAATTAAGTGATGATCATAAACCCTAAGAACTTGAGGTAATGATATTAAGAACAAGTTGATTATGCCTAATCCATGATCATGCGCTTGAAGTATGTGAGGATAAGTTAAACCCTAATAGGATAAGCAGATATCATTAGCCACATGAAATTATCAGGAGATTAATAATAAGCAACCCTAAGCTTAGATCCCAACCTTAATTTGTGAACCACTTGGTGCTCACAAGTATAATTCTTACCATATCTATATTTCACCTATTCTTCATTTAAGAACCACATGAAAACCTCTAGAGTCAAACTCTATACTTTATATGGTGAGAAACCTTCCATCCATATGACCAAAGTTAACTATAAAAAAGAAATTATAACCAATGTAGTTACTTAAATGATAAATTAAGGTTAATAATAGAAGCCAAATAGTAGAAGATAAAATCAATACTTAATTATGGAGTATAAGATAAACCTGGTCTAAACCTTTTAGTTAATAGCCATGTATGGTTCTCCAACCACTTAACATTATAATCAAGACTCAAACCATAGATGATGGGTAATCTCTACTTTAGGTAATTCATGGTGCCATTGTTAAAATATGATGATAATGCCAACCTATGAAATAGCGATAAACCCTACAACATCTTAGAACATAATTCTTCACATAAAACTCATGGTCCAATCCATACCTCATTACCGATTCATCCTGAGGAAAACCTTAGGCCTTTAATAAATATATGTGAACCTTCAATATTGCTAAGTATTAGAAACCTAAAAATGTGCTCACCCTGCACATGTTAGAAACTTCAAATCATCTAAATAGATATAGTTCCCAAATTGGTTAGGGAATTGAAATAATTACCTCAACCCATGCTTATTTCTAATTTGGCATAACTCTCACAACAATTCCAATTTAATCAAGTAATAATTATTGTTGAGCAAAACAATTATGCTATAAGCATTATTCTCAAATCTTTTGGAGACTCAGATAATTTAGAACACCGCAAGTGTAACCTGAATTCAAAATTTGAATTCAAACAATAAAATAGAAAACAGAAAAATAAAAAACAGAAAAAGAAGAAGAAGGGAAAACTTACCTGGACCTTACCTGCACCGCAGCCCAGGCTGCAGCCCAGCAACCAAGCCCGTAGCAACCAGCAGCAGCCCACCAACACAGCCCAACACCAGCCCACCTAGCAGCCCGAGATACCCCTTCGATTAAAACAGAGGAGAGGAGCTCGTCCTCATCCTCTCCAACGCGCATGGAGGACAGCACGACGGCGTGTCCGTCTTCTCCTCGGCGCTGGCAGCCTCTCCTTGCTCCACCTCGTGACAAGGCGCGTCCTGGCGCCGTATAAAGGTCCGCGACGAACCCTAGCCCCGGATTTCTTCCTCATTTGCCCCAATTAAGCAAACCCTAGCTCGCCCGGTCATCTTCCTCGCCGCCGGTAGAAACCTCCCCAGACCAAGCCGTAACCGCCATTAGCACCGCCGTGATCGACTTGCTCCTCCTACCGAAGGAATTGAACTGGAGCAGCCCGTAGCGCCGTCACCAAGCTCAACCCCCTGGCGGCCGATCGCCATGAATTCGGCGACTCGAGGTCACCTCCGGCCACGCCATCAAGCGCGTCGTGCCCCTGGTGAGCCACTGATTCCCGTAGCTTGCTTAAATCGCTCGATTGCATCCCGTAACATGCCTAGCACCGTTGGTCCATGAGCTCTGCCGCTCGGCATCGTCGGCGAGCTTGCTCCGGCGACCGTTTAAGGGCGGCGCTCGTACCATTAGGTTCACCGTGTTGTGCTGAATCGAGGGGTGTGAGGATCCCGTCCACCCGAGCCCAGGAACGGCGGCGCCGTCACCGGCTTACCGCCGGCAGAGAGCTTCTCTGCCACGTCGTGGATTTTGACCTCGGTCAACGTCCGCGTGGCAGCCAACGTGGCGACTGGCCCACTGGTCAGTGTCCTCGTGGGTAAGAAGCCCGGGTAGGTTTAGTTATTTCGTTTAAATTCAAATTCCGTAAAAATACCTGCAATTTCAAATAAATGTGGAAAATTCATAAAAGCTCAGAAAAATACAAATGAGATATCAAAATTCTTATCAAAGAATAATCTATCTAATAAAAATATAAAATGAAATTTATATTTTCAATTAAAATTCATTTATTTAATACTTGTTAATTAAACATTTTCCTATAATTCTTAATACAATTAAAATTCAGAAATTAGGAAAACTTTCCAAATTAAATAAAAACCAGTAAATAAATAAAGAAAACTTTAAGAATTAATTTTCTTTATTTGTTATTTTTAAATCTTGATTAGAGAGAATTAAACCCTGATTAATAATTACCCTAATTATTTAATTGTTTAAAATTAATAAAATGCCAAATACAATATTATTTTCTATTCCAAGTTATTAATAACTTCAACTTTAAAATGAAGTTATTAATCATAGAACTACAGGGTAAATAGCAAACCCTAATTTCATATTAAATGATAGTAGAACCCTATCATTTCATGTGTAATTCTAAAACCCTAATTCAATTGGGAGCCTTAGCTCCACTATTTCATATGAACCCTAGATTAATCCCAAGCATGAACCCTAAGTAACATGTGATCATGTTACTTCATTAGTAACCATAGATTCATATTTAGCAACTAAATGCTTGTTCAAATCCACATAACACATGGGAACCCTATCACTACTAATTAACATCCCATGTGTTCATCTTAATCAAACCTAGTTCCTATCACAAGGATTTCATCCTTAATTAACCTTAACTAGTATCACACCATTGTGATGAACTCCAATAGCAACCATGCTAATATTGACATCATATCCCATACACACTAAACCCTATTAGTGTGAGATAATTATTAACACCCTATTTAGGAAATCACCATCCCTTACTTAGTAAATCCAATGGCTAATACAAGACAACCTCAACCTTAATTGCAATACTTCTTATTATTTAAGAAGTATGTTCTTCAAAAGTTATTCTTTTGAAGAAAATAAGGAATCATCACCAACCCTGCTTATAAGGACCTATAAACCCTAGCCAGCTATCACCAATAAGATGAACCAATCCCGATAGCAACCTTGTATGAATAATTGCTTTGGATGCCTAGGCTTAACTCAACCTTACAAGCCTAGGTGTTGATGAATTCAACTAGGTTGTGAGCCATCCACACCTTACTCCAGAAACTAATTAGAACCATAGAACATCATAGAACTCCACAAACCTAATTACCATCCTTGTTCTTTATCAAAGAACATGTTCTTCAAAAGTTATTCTTTTAAAGTATATGATAAACAATCATTAACCATGCCATAAAGTACTAAAATTGACAATTGTTCTTTACATGTTAACATTATACCAATTACCATTCTTGGTGTGCTCAATTGATTACTGTACTTTATTATCTACCTGTTCATGATACCAAGTAATCACACCTGAATAAGAACCTTGTTTGTGAATCACTCTAAAAGTGCAACACACCCTGAATCAATTAATACCACTCACTAATCCTAAATCATCGGGGTTAGGTCACGCTTAGAGCGATTGCATCTCATTCTTATGCATTATTGCATCCTTGCCAATCTTTTAAACATCGTCCTTACCGGACGATGATGCTATTTCAGAATTTGGAGTTATTACGTATCGAAGACCTTGATCGCATAATCTTGCAGTCAAGAAAGGCAAGTTCATCACTTGCTCATGTCATTTGAGTATTTTTATCAAATTACTTGCAAAGTATTATGGTTATCACTATTGCACAAAAATCAAAACCACTACTTTCATAACTATGAATATGACTATGTGGTGGGCAATGGAACCATGGATTGTGTTGATATGGTGGAGGTTCCATTGCACGGGCTTATATCCATCTAGGATTAAACAACAAATGTCGCCGATGATTCTTGTGCCGTAATATCCGTGTTAACCATAAGATCCGGAGTGGGACGGAGTAGTCAAAAGTGTTTCCACCTCTCGTTCATCAACGGATGCGCTTTACCGTAGACACTTGTATCTGTCAGGGCAAGCGGTGGGCTGGGGAAGCCTAAAGTCCCCACGGCATAGTCCGTAGACACTTGTCGCTGCGAAGTGCAAGCGGTAGGGCTGGGGAAGCCTTCAAAGTCCCCACGGTATTGCGGTCTATGATGGGTTGCAGCCACCGGCGAAGGAGTTATGGTTAACGAGTCCCAAGCTCGTTGTCGTTGTCGGGGTCCATCCTTAAGTACGGGTATAATGAGGACCGACGAGGACCCGGGGTCGGGGTATGCAACAAAGGGTGGGTGTTCGAGGTAGCGGAGGAACATGATTGGCTAGACCTTATACCGGGCCTCACACCATAGGAAGTGTGGACGGGTTGCGCGCCGGTTGGCACCAAGGTTAAGATCTCTTATGGGTAAAGCAACACACCTCTCGCGAGTGTAAAGAACCGTGACTCGTCACTCCTCGTTCCGGGATATGGAACTGCGAACGCGGCCGGAAAGGAGCTCCATGAAGTTCTAGTAAACCGGTGAAGGCTGACGGACATAGCTCTTCCGAATAAAAGCAACCTCTTGAAGAAATGATTATGAAAACCTGCATTGGTATTAGATTTTCTGGTCTAATGCCGTAGCTAGTGCATTAAACACCTCTTTCCTATAATGAACTTGTTGAGTACGCTCGTACTCATCCCACTCTTAAATCCCCTGCTTAGGAATGGAGGCATCAAAGGAGGATCTACAGTACATCTCAAAGGTCGAGGAGTCAACAAATACTTCAAGAGACAGGACCCTATCAGTGGAGTCAGATATCACATCCAACAAGGAGAAAATCATAGTTTAGCCGTAGAAAGGAACTAGCTTCCTCCACCTAGCTCCTAATTAGCTAGAATCTATTCTTAGCCTCTCGTAGCTAGTTAAATACTCTACAAATAGAGTTCGTGATAAGATTAGATTACGAGTCGTTCTTCTGGAGTTTATTTGCCGTTTTACCTCATTGTAAAGTAGGAGGCTGTGATGGATCTTTTGTAAAGAGTCGATTGTTGTAATTCTATAGACATGCCTTGGACCCGCATATGTTTCTGTTGTACCACTCTGAGCGATATAATACTCGTGGAACTGTGTTTCATTGGTGTTATATCAGACTTGCATACTACACCATGCAGTGGTATGCCGGGTCACCACAGTTGGTATCAGAGCAAATGCTTTGACCTTAGGATTAAAACCCTTGAAAAGGAGACCTATAGGATTGGTAGTGTCTATAGGAAGTTGTCTTAGTTAAAACCAAAAATTCTTATGACTTGAGATGGATATTCACTTGAGAATAATCCTGACACACTTGAGTCAACCTTTCCTAATCTATCCTTTCTAAGTAAAGATAGTTAGCTAATCCAAAACATGTAGTACATCAATAAGTCCTTAAAACAATAGAGGAGTAGATCACAGTTGGTATACAATACATGGTAGTCCAAAGAGAGGATACAACCATAAGGAAGATATCCTATTGGAAGATGTGTACCAACACATGTGATGGTTAAGTAAGAATTGTTTAGATGTGTAATAAGAGTAATACCAAATAATGAAGATAGGTGTATAAGAAAAATATCCTATTAGAAGGTGTAAACCAATACAAGTAATGGGTAAGTAAATTATCCAAACTTGTAAAAACAACTGTTAGTAAGGGATGAATATAAGTTATACGAGGTAGTATAAACCATGACGAGTCAATCATGGGAGGTAAGGAAGAGAGATAGGAATAAAATATGTCTACTTATAGATGAGAGTTGATAATCATATATGATTCACCTGAGAATCGTTATGTGATGGACTAGAATATCATAAACATTTAGGAGGAGTACAATAAGAAGTCAGATGTTCACCAATAGTGATGGAGTTGTGTTCCAAAAATATGGGAAGTGTGCCAAGCATATCATGAACATAGTCTTATGATAGGAACACTAGGAAGTATAGGAGCTACATTCCAATAGTTATGTGTTTAGAATAACCATGTTAGAACCCAGAGATATTATGTGAAGTAGTTCACAACCAAATGGAAGTTAAGTTAGTACTTCCAAAGGAAATTAGGTTAACCTTAACCATCCTAGACCACTTTGCTTCAAGTTTATCTCATTGCAATTGTGCAATTAAGGTAAAGGTTGAGACAAATAGTAGAATTCCCTATATTCGTGCTAAGTATCACGATATAAACCTATCTATGTGGTGTTATATACTACACATCAGAGCCTGATGTTTAGAGATGTCTTACTCAACTATTATATTCAGGCTTATGATGGTGTGTATTATATACACAAAGCTGAATCTTCTTGGATTTTCTTGGATTTTCATTGTTTGACTAGATCCATACATGAAGTTTGACTTTGATATGCAAGTGCATGTTGCAATATCAAGCTTTTACTTGATGTTAAAGATCTAGAGGGTAATAGTATCCGTGTGAGGAAGTGATGAATTCTGGAAGATTCCGAAGACAAGATGAAGGTTCATCAGAGAAAGGAAGTAAAGTTGTGGGAAGTAACCACAATACTCTGAAGGAAGTACAATCAGAAACTCATGCTTTTCCTCAACAGAGGAGTACTTTAGTACATAAGAAGCATGAATGTGAGAAACATGATGATAATGGAGAAGTAGAAGTAGAACCATATTCTTTATGGAAGAGGGAGTGCATGGGAAATCACTTAGGATACTATATTCATAGTGTCAGCTAGTGGTTTTCTTGCAAAATAAACCCTGAATGAAGGAAGATGATATATGAAACCATAGCAGATGTAAGAAGACTACAGTTGAAATCAGAAGACCACAATTGGTATAGGATCAATACTGCGAGATAAAGCAGAAGATGTCTCGTCCAGTTGATCAGAACCTATAATAGAATCCATTTTTAGATATCAAATAGCCACCGATGGTATAATAACCACAGCTGGTATCAGTTGGTATTACTAATAGTCCACGATTTAATTAATTGTAACAAAAGTTTGTGAACAAATAAAAATCTTGTTAACCAAATAACAATGACCTATAATCATTAAGTCAAAGGATTCACATTGGATGTCCACAACTGAGTGGATATATCACGAACATTCCCATGATAAATACCTTACTAGTACCATTATTGCAGTTTTGGTAGTAAGGAAAAAAAAACAAAGACATATTTATCAAATAGGAGAATGTTATCCAATTAGTCCTCAATTAAGACTGTCAGGACAAGAAGAAGTCCCAATCATTGAATATTCAATGAGAAAGGAAACAAGCTTATAATATTGGAGGAAATCATGGAAGTAAAGGAAGTAATAGTTGTTTGATGTCAAACACTAATGGATTCCAGGAAGAATCTGGATAAGGGATATATTTAATTATATCCAGTGAGATCACCAAGGAGCTTGAGAAAAGATGTAGTCTGCACAAGTCAGATCCACACTCCGAAACGTGAGAGATATCAAACTTCGAGGACGAAGTTTAGTTTAAGGGGTAGAGACTGTAATATCCCGGGTAATGGGGTTACAAAATTAGAGGAAACGAGATGTGTGCATTGCATTCATGCATAGAAAATCTGGGAATTTTCGCGCTTTAAAGTAAAACAGATCACGATGAATCGAAGTTTCACTTGACCTTGGTGGAATTGAAGTAGCTCATCAAGTCAAGCGCTATAAACCTCAATGTGACTTTGTTAAAACTTTGTTTTGGGTAGAGATAATTTGATCTAAGGGGTTAGATCAAATGGAACTAATAACCAACTCAACAACACTTTACTCAATGATCAATTGCTTGATCTTATAAAAGATCATAATATGGAATTCCTTGCCATAACATATGAACATCCATTTAATTGGAAATCAAGTAACAATAAATGGAGAAACCATTCTTCACTTATCTTCTCCATGTCTTAAAACTAATCCATGATCCTACCATGAAATCTCATGGTATTCATTCCACTTCAACATTGGAGTTATAACAAGAAGATCCACTCCAGAAATAGATATTATTCTCCATTCCAAGTTATTACACATCAAACTTAGAGAGGTGAGAGTTCTATTACAATTATTAGAGATGCATTAACAAACCTTGAACTAAACCTTGAATATACATCCAAGTATTCAAATCATCATCTTCAAGAGGAACCCTAGAGTATCATTCAAGTCCTTCCCAAATGAGTGAGACCATTCATACCACTCTTAGCTTTACCTATTTAAGACTCAAGGACAATCATTGAATTAAAGTATTAGGTTGAATAACCATTTCATCTTGGAGTGGTGAGATAACCTAATATCACATGGAATAATACCATACCCCTGAATTGATAAGGTGAGGAAGAGACTAACCCATTTAAACTAGACAAATGAAACCTTAGTCTAGATACCTAAGGAGATATTAGGAGTACACCATAAACCCTAGAATAACCATTCCTAAATGAGAAAGCTCAACCTATGGTGTTATACTCAAGATAATTGAGACAACCATAACCATGCCCATTCAAGAAACTATAAAAGAAAGTATATATTTAATTGATCAAGACAACACTTGATCTTGGAAGTGAGAACCCCATTTAATGAGAGAACCTTAGGAAGCCAAACTTTGATCATTATAAATAAAGTGATGATCATAAACCCTAAGAACTTGAGGTAAAAATGTTAAGAACAATATGATCATGCCTAATCCATGATCATGCTCTTGAGGTATTGAGGATAAACCCTAAAAGGATAAGTAGATATCCTTCACCACATGAAACCATAGGGAGGTAATAAATAAGCAACCCTAAACTCATATTCCAACCTTAACTTGTGAATCACTTGGTGCTCATAAGAAGAATCTTACCATATCTATGTTTCATAAAATAAAGATCATAAGAAAACCTTAGAGTAAAACTCCATACTTTATATGGTGAGAAACCAACAATCCATTTGACCAAAGTTAACTATAAAAATAATTATTACCAATGAACATACTTTAATGATAAATTGGGAATAATAATGGAAGTTAATTGGTAGAAGATAAAAACAATTCTCAAATCCTTAGTAATTAGGGAAGCTCATAAAATATCCAGCAAGTAACCACCTTATCATGGTTAGGAGAGGTTAAACCCTAGCACATGCAATATGGTGTCATCCCATCTCTATAACCTAGAATTAAATCTCAACCCTAGTTGAGTATCACCTGGGTGATCACTAATAAAACCTAAACCACAATTAAGATTTAAACCATGTGCCATTAGGTAAAAAATCATTAGAACCCTGGAATGGCATATTAATGAAATCTTATGCTTCACATATTAAACCTCAGAAACATCTAGTGCTTAAAATCACAATTGAAACCCATTTGTTGTAATCAATCACCTATTCTTATAACCAAGATAAAAACCATGAAGAGAGTAATACTTTCCTCTAGGCATTTTATGGTGATGTTAAAATATAACAATAGCAATAAACTTAAAGGGGGGTTATGATAGAAAATTAGAAAAGCTCTAATAAATTAGTGCCCACATAACATCACATGTAAGTCAATCACTCATCAAATAGAAGCCAAGTCCTATTAACAACCTCTAAAATAATTTGAGTTGAAAACCAACTATAACAATCTAGGTGAATTGATAATAATTGAGACATGAAATACAACTCAAAATGCAAAATCATGTCTATGTGTATTTGGCATAACTCTCACAACAATGTCCAATATAATTCAAATAATAAAATACTTGTTCCAAAAGGAAAGAATGATGTTAATAATCATTATTATCACAATCTTAATGGAGATTAACAAAGTAAGAAACCTGCAATTAAAATCTGAATTAAAAGCAGAATACCAATTAGGAAATGAAAACAGGAAATAAAAATAGAAATGAAAATAGAGGAGGGGCTCACCTGGACCTTACCTGGCCGCCACAGCCCACCACCAGCCCAGCTGCCGAGCCTAACACTGGCCCAAACCGGAGCCCAAACCACAGCCCAGGGACGACCCACATACCGTTTCGTTCGGATAAGAGCGAAGACGACGACTTCGTCTTCGTTTCCTTCTCCCCTTCGCATGGACGACAGCGCGATGCCGACGAGCCACGTCCCGGCCGCCGAAGTGGAATTCTTCTTGATCCACTTCGTGACAAGGCGCGTCCGGAGGGGTATAAAGTACCGCAGAGAACCCTAGCCGTCGTCCTTTCCTCTCTCTCATTATGCCTCCAACTAGATCGAAACCCTAGCATCTCCGGTCATCTTTTTCCGCCGGTGACTGGAGCCTTCCCAAGCCACGGCGTGGTCACCTCCGTCGTCGCCATGCTCGACTTGCCCAAGACGTGCAAGGAATCGAGCTGGGGAGCATTGTGTACCGTGAATCGGCCTCGTCTCTATCACCGGTTATCGCCGGAAATGGCGAAGCTGAGCTCCCCTCCGCCCCTAATCAACGTCGCAGACCCTCTGGGGAGCATCACGGTAAGATTCCCCGTCGATAGGTACTAATTTCGCGTCCTAATTCGTTCGGTAGCCTCCCGTCGACGTAAGCCGTTGTCCGCCGCCACTGTTGGTGCTCGCCGGAGCTACTCCGGCGACCATTAGGGCGCGGCGCCGCTACCTTATGGCTCCACGCGCTGCCCTGAATCGATCCAGTACCCGCGCGCGGTCGCGGGAGTAGCCCAGCACCGGCGATCTTCGCCACTGCCCGCCGGCCACCAAGCCAGTGCCACCTAGTCAATTTTGACTTCGGTCAAATGAGACGTGGCAGTGGACGTGGACACTGGCCCACGAGTCAGTGACTCTGTGGGTAAGTTAGCCGGGTACGTTTAGTTATTTCGTTTAAATTCAAATTCCAGAAAATACCTGCAATTTCAAATAAATGTGGAAAATTCATAAAAGCTCAGAAAAATACAAATGAGATATCAAAATTCTTATCAAAGAATAATCTATCTAATAAAAATATAAAATGAAATTTATATTTTCAATTAAAATTCATTTATTTAATACTTGTTAATTAAACATTTTCCTATAATTCTTAATACAATTAAAATTCAGAAATTAGGAAAACTTTCCAAATTAAATAAAAACCAGTAAATAAATAAAGAAAACTTTAAGAATTAATTTTCTTTATTTGTTATTTTTAAATCTTGATTAGAGAGAATTAAACCCTGATTAATAATTACCCTAATTATTTAATTGTTTAAAATTAATAAAATGCCAAATACAATATTATTTTCTATTCCAAGTTATTAATAACTTCAACTTTAAAATGAAGTTATTAATCATAGAACTACAGGGTAAATAGCAAACCCTAATTTCATATTAAATGATAGTAGAACCCTATCATTTCATGTGTAATTCTAAAACCCTAATTCAATTGGGAGCCTTAGCTCCACTATTTCATATGAACCCTAGATTAATCCCAAGCATGAACCCTAAGTAACATGTGATCATGTTACTTCATTGGTAATCATAGATTCATATTTAGCAACTAAATGCTTGTTCAAATCCACATAACATATAGGAACCCTATCACTACTAATTAGTATCCCATGTGTTCATCTTAATCAAACCTAGTTCCTATCACAAGGATCTCATCTTTAATTAACCTTAACTAGCATCACACCATTGTGATGAACTCCAATAGCAACCATGCTAATATTGACATCATATCCCATACACACTAAACTCTATTAGTGTGAGATAAATATTAACATCCTATTTAGGAAATCACCATCCCTTACTTAGTGAATCCAATGGCTAACACAAGATAACCTCAACCTTAATCGCAATACTTCTTATTATTTAAGAAGTATGTTCTTCAAAAGTTATTCTTTTGAAGAAAATAAGGAATCATCACCAACCCTGTTTATAAGGACCTATAAACCCTAGCCAGCTATCACTAATAAGATGAACCAATCCTGACAGCAACCATGTATGAATGAATTGCTTTGGATGCCTAAGCTTATCTCAATCGTACAAGCCTAAGGTGTTGATGAATCCAACTATGTTGTGATCCATCTTACACTTTACTCTAGAAACTACTTGAAACCATAGTAACATCATAGCAACTCCACAAACCTAATTGTCATCCTTGTTCTTTATCAAAGAACATGTTCTTCAAAAGTTATTCTTTTAAAGTATATGATAAACAATCATTAACCATGCCATAAAGTACTAAAATTGACAATTGTTCTTTACATGTTAACATTATACCAATTACCATTCTTGGTGTGCTCAATTGATTACCGTACTTTATTATCTACTCGTTCATGATACCAAGTAATCACACCTGAATAAGAACCTTGTTTGTGAATCACTCTAAAAGTGCAACACACCCCGAATCAATTATTACCACTCACTAATCCTAAATCATCGGGGTTAGGTCACGCTTAGAGCGATTGCATCTCATTCTTATGCATTATTGCATCCTTGCCAATCTTTTAAACATCGTCCTTACCGGACGATGATGCTATTTCAGAATTTGGAGTTATTACGTATCGAAGACCTTGACTGCATAATCTTGCAGTCAAGAAAGGCAAGTTCATCACTTGCTCATGTCATTTGAGTATTTTTATCAAATTACTTGCAAAGTATTATGGTTATCACTATTGCACAAAAATCAAAACCACTACTTTCATAACTATGAATATGACTATGTGGTGGGCAATGGAACCATGGATTGTGTTGATATGGTGGAGGTTCCATTGCACGGGCTTATATCCATCTAGGATTAAACAACAAATGTCGCCAGTGATTCTTGTGCCGTAATATCCGTGTTAACCATAAGATCCGGAGTGGGACGGAGTAGTCAAAAGTGTTTCCACCTCTCGTTCATCAACGGATGCGCTTTACCGTAGACACTTGTATCCGTCGGGGCAAGCGGTGGGCTGGGGAAGCCTAAAGTCCCCACGGCATAGTCCGTAGACACTTGTCGCTCGAAGTGCAAGCGGTGGGCTGGGGAAGCCTCAAAGTCCCCACGGTATTGCGGTCTATGATGGGTTGCAGCTCACCGGCGAAGGAGTTTGGTTAACGAGTCCCAAACTCGTTGTCGTGGTCGGGGTCCATCCTTAAGTGGTATAAGAGGACCGACGAGGACCCGTGGTCGGGGTATGCAACAAAGGGTGGGTGTTCGAGGTAGCGGAGGAACATGATTGGCTAGACCTTATACCGGGCCTCACACCATAGGAAGTGTGGACGGGTTGCGCGCCGGTTGGCACCAAGGTTAAGATCTCTTATGGGTAAAGCAACACACCTCTGCAGAGTGTAAAGAACCGTGACTCGTCACTCCTCGTTCCGGGATATGGAACTGCGAACGCGGCCGGAAAGGAGCTCCATGAAGTTCTAGTAAACCGGTGAAGGCTGACGGACATAGCTCTTCTGAATAAAAGCAACCTCTTGAAGAAATGATTATGAAAACCTGCATTGGTATTAGATTTTCTGGTCTAATGCCGTAGCTAGTGCATTAAACACCTCTTTCCTATAATGAACTTGTTGAGTACGCTCGTACTCATCCCACTCTTAAATCCCCTGCTTAGGAATGGAGGCATCAAAGGAGGATCTACAGTACATCTCAAAGGTCGAGGAGTCAACAAATACTTCAAGAGACAGGACCCTATCAGTGGAGTCAGATATCACATCCAACAAGGAGAAAACATAGTTTAGCCGTAGAAAGGAACTAGCTTCCTCCACCTAGCTCCTAATTAGCTAGAATCTATTCTTAGCCTCTGTAGCTAGTTAAATACTCTACAAATAGAGTTCGTGATAAGATTAGATTACGAGTCGTTCTTCTGGAGTTTATTTGCCGTTTTACCTCATTGTAAAGTAGGAGGCTGTGTGGATCTTTTGTAAAGAGTCGATGTTGTAATTCTATAGACATGCCTTGGACCCGCATATGTTTCTGTTGTACCACTCTGAGCGATATAATACCCGTGGAACTGTGTTTCATTGGTGTTATATCAGACTTGCATACTACACCATGCAGTGGTATGCCAGGTCACCACATGATCTCCATCATCAATGGGCATGATCTCCATCATCGTCGGCGTAGCGTCAAGGTCCATGGCGCCGTCTTCATGATTGTTCACCTCATGTAGCAACTATTACAACTACTTTGAAATACTACTCAACATGAAATTTAAAGACAACCATAAGGCTCCTGCCGGTTGCCACAATACAATAATGATCATCTCATACATATTCATCATCACATCATGGCCATATCACATCACCAAACCCTGCAAAAACAAGTTAGACGCCTCTAATTTGGTTTGCATATTTTACGTGGTTTAGGGTTTTCGAGAGAGATCTAATCTACCTACGAACATGAACCACAACGGTGATACTAATGTTGTCAATAAAAGAGTATATTGAATCTTCACTATAGTAGGAGAGACAGACACCCGCAAAGCCTCTTATGCAATACAAGTTGCATGTCGAACGAGGAACAAGTCTCATGAACGCGGTCATGTAAAGTTAGTCCGAGCCGCTTCATCCCACTATGCCACAAAGATGCAAAGTACTCAAACTAAAGATAACAAGAGCATCAACACCCACAAACCATTGTGTTCTACTCGTGCAACCATCTATGCATAGACACGGCTCCGATACCACCTGTAGGATAACGTTGCATAGAAAACAAAAATTTCCTACCGCGAACACGCAATCCAAGCCAAGATGCAATCTAGAAGACGGTAGCAACGAGGGGGTATAGAGTCTCACCCTTGAAGAGATTCCAAAGCCTACAAGATGAGGCTCTTGTTGCTGCGGTAGACGTTCACTTGCCGCTTGCAAAAGCGCGTAGAAGATCTTGATCACGATCGGTTCCGGCGCCACGAACGGGCAGCACCTCCGTACTCGGTCACACGTTCGGTTTTTGATGAAGACGACGTCCACCTCCCCGTTCCAGTGGGCAGCGGAAGTAGTAGCTCCTCTTGAATCTGACAGCACGACGGCGTGATGTCGGTGGCGGTGGAGAACTCCGGCGGAGCTTCGCTAAAGCTACGCGGGAGATATGGAGGAGAGGGGGGCGGCTAGGGTTTGGGAGGGGGTGGCCGGCCTCAAGGGGTGCGGCCAACTTGTGGCTTTGTGGTGGCCGGCCCCCTCCCCTATGCCCCTCATTATATAGGTGGATCCCCAAGTGTTGGTGTCCAAGTCTTCGAATAAGACCCGAACCAAAAACCTTCCATATGAGGGGGAAACCTAGCCAAGCTAGGACTCCCACTAGAGGTGGGAGTTCCACCTCCCATATGGGGGGGCGGCCGGCCCCCTAAGGGCGAGTCCACTTGGGACTCCTCCCCCACTAGGGTTGGCCGGCCATGGAGGTGGAGTCCCATGTGGACTCCACCTTCCTTGGTGGTTTCTTCCGGACTTTTCTAGAACCTTCTAGAACCTTCCATAGAACCTTCCGCGACATTTTAATTCACATAAAATGACATCCTATATATGAATCTTATTCTCCGGACCATTCCGGAACTCCTCGTGATGTCCGGGATCTCATCCGGGACTCCGAACAAATATTCGAACTCCATTCCATATGCAAGTTCTACCATTTCAACATCCAACTTTAAGTGTGTCACCCTACGGTTCGTGAACTATGCGGACATGGTTGAGTACTCACTCCGACCAATAACCAATAGCGGGATATGGAGATCCATAATGGCTCCCACATATTCAACGATGACTTTAGTGATCGAATGAACCATTCACATACGATACCAATTCCCTTTGTCTCGCGATATTTTACTTGTCCGAGGTTTGATCTTCGGTATCACTCTATACCTTGTTCAACCTCGTCTCCTGACAAGTACTCTTTACTCGTACCATAGTATGTGGTCTCTTATGAACTCATTCATATGCTTGCAAGACATTAGACGACATTCCACCGAGAGGGCCCAGAGTATATCTATCCGTCATCGGGATGGACAAATCCCACTGTTGATCCATATGCCTCAACTCATACTTTCCGGATACTTAATCCCACCTTTATAGCCACCCATTTACGCAGAGTGGTGTTTGGTGTAATCAAAGTACCTTTCCGGTATAAGTGATTTACATGATCTCATGGTCATAAGGACTAGGTAACTATGTATCGAAAGCTTATAGCAAATAACTTAATGACGAGATCTTATGCTACGCTTAATTGGGTGTGTCCATTACATCATTCATATAATGATATAACCTTGTTATTAATAACATCCAATGTTCATGATTATGAAACTAATCATCCATTAATCAACCAGCTAGTTTAAGAGGCATACTAGGGACTTCTTGTTTGTCTACATATCACACATGTACTAATGTTTCGGTTAATACAATTATAGCATGATATATAAACATTTATCATAAACATAAAGATATAAATAATAACCACTTTATTATTGCCTCTAGGGCATATCTCCTTCAGTGTTTGCATTTGTGTGTGAGCTGCTTGTAGTGTCACTTGACTGTTCAAGTTTCAATGTTGGTTACTTTTCCTCTAGTGCAAGAAATGGTTGAGCAGATGTGTATCCACTGTTGGCCTTTATTCTTGGTAGCTCAAAGTGTCATGCACTTACTTGGATCATCAAATGTTTCCCTTTGTCCACTGGTTGCCTCCTTAATTGATGCCTTATGATCTATTTCTTGTTGGCTTTGATGAAAATAGAGATATCCACGAGTAGGGGATCATGTAAATGAATGCCACCTGTGGTATCCTTTGAAGAAAATGGACTGTTTCGATGGTTTTAAAAGGCTAGGTGGTGCTAGGTGATTAAGTTGGCTACCAAGACTTGTCTCATCTGGTTAGTCTGGGATATGCTATGTGTTGTTGCTTGTTTAGGCATATCTATCACTTACTGGATTTACTTGGTTCTTGATTGGCCTCTCTTTTGCCAGCATTACTTGGTCTATATACCAAGTGATGAATAATCCCTTTGGAGCATCTGCTCCATGCATGCTATGTGTGTTTGAGCATCTTGACTTATGTCACCATGGTTGCTGGTTTGGTGGTGTTTTTGTACTTGCCGATGATTAGATGGTTGGTCGATCACTCGTACACTCGGGGGTGGAGCAAGTGAGCCTGGTGTGATGGCACAAATATCAATATCTTGTGCATCCTACCTGGCCTCACTTACTCCATCCCTGGATGTTAATATTTGTTTCGACCAACAAAGTATGAGGCATTCCATTTAGTTCATACTAGCTACTTCTTAATTGCATTGGCCTTTTTTCCATTTTAGTGCCGATGATTAGAATGTTTGGTCACCTATACGCCGCAATATACTTTGTAGACGGGCCCCCCTTTCCCCGGCCGCCGTTTCGTGAACGAGTCCTTGACGAGACAACAACGCCGACCTGCCTCTCCGGCGCAGAACCACGCCGGTCCCGGCCGCCTCCTTTGTGGCCGCGTCTCTGCGCTCTGCGCTTTTCTCCATGGCCGGACCACGATTGGACACACGGGGGAATAATGATAATCGCCATCACCACTATCGTCAGACTCCACAGGTGTAGAGTACTTTGCAGCAGATGCCACTTTTCTTCTCTCGCCGTCCAGTGAACGAGTCCTTGATGCAAAGACCGTGCCGGCCTCCCTAGCATCATGCCGACCCCTGTTGCCGCGCTTCAGGCCGTGTCTCTGCGCCCGCACTCTTCGCCTTCTTGCCGGTGAACAATAGACGATCGTTGGAATAAGGAAGCCGATGACGGCCGATCGCAATCTAATCTTGCGACCGGCCGTCATCGGTTTCCTTATTCCAACGATCGTCTATTGGTTCACCGGGCAAAGGCGAGCAGATGCGAGCGCGAGACACACGGCCCGAAGCGTGGCAACACTGGGACAGCATAATGCTTGGGCAGGCCGGCACGATCTTTGCATCAAGGACTCGTTCAATGGACGGCAAGGGAAGAAAAGTGGCATCTGCTGCACAATCGCTATGCACTGTGGAGTCCAGCGATAGTGGTGATCGCGATTATCATTATTCCCGGTGAGTCCAATCGTGGTCCGGCCATGGAGAAGAGCGCGAGAGACGCGGCCACAAGGGAGGCGGCTGGGACTGCCGTGGTTCTGCGCCGGAGAGGCAGATCAGCGTTGTTGTCTCGTCAAGGACCCGTTCACGGAACGGCGGCCGGGAAAAGGGGGCCTTTCTGCAAAGTATACTGCGGATACTGCAACTATGGTTTCTGACCATAGTATTTGTGTTGACCAACAATGTATGAGGCACTCTCATTCCATTTGCTTTGGTATTTTCAAAATGCCGATGATTAAAATGTTTGTCACCGATACACTCTGGGGTGGCGTAAGTGAGCCTGGTAAGATAGCACAAATATCAATCTCTTGTGCATCAGACTTGGTATCACTTACGCCATCCCTGAATGTTAATATTTGTGTTGACCAACAATGTATGAGACATTTATTCCATTTCTCTTGTGCATCGGACTTGTTGGTCTCACTTTCTTCCATTTTAATCATAGTAGGAACCGGATGAAGACCCCGATGCAAGCGAGCCTGGTGGGTAGAGAGGAGGGAGCAAAGGAGGAACCGGATGAAGACTACTTTGTATCTCGAAATTGTGAATTTTGTATGAATTACGAGTTGTATGCAAAACATTTGACACTTGCCACTATATATGTATCTCGATCGGGCTCTAAGTACTGTGATGATGATGTATAATGTTGCTATGTTATATGTGTCCATATTATATCTGTCTACCTGTCTATATTATACTTATATACTGTGTACAAAACTTGTATAAAACCTGTATAATACACCAGGGAGCATAAAATCGAGTATACTTGTACATTGTTCTGTGGCACACCAAAATAGAATTCAGTGGCGCACTTATTTCTGTGGCGCACCGGACCTAGTGCGCCATAGAAACCTTATTTCTGTGGCGCACGGCCAGGTGCGCCACAGAAACCTTATTTTTGTGGCGACGTTTCTGTGGCGCACCTCCCATGCGCCACAGAATCCCATTTTCGTGCGCCACTGATGAGGCTTTTCCTACTAGTGCCGAGAAAACACAAATTGTTCAACAAAAACAACAGAAGTGAATTGTTTTTAATTTAGTTTCTCCACCTGTAGTCCTCATTTCGATGCTCTGTATATGAGGCAAGAAAATTAAAATGTGCAGAGATGGTGAATTGATCTAAATTAGTTAAGACGTGTAAAGAAAATGCTGAGAATGATCTCGCCTCAAAGACTGCAACAGGTTTATGAGAGTAGAACATCCAAGCGAAATTATGTTTATCAGCGTCCTAAATCTTTTATGTTGTTGACATTCTGCGGTTAACCATATGAAGCTTTAACTCCAAGTGCATAATATCGACAATCATTTCTAATCAAGAAATTTTATGACCTAATGAAAAAATGGCGAGTATTATACCTGGAGAAAGGATTGTGTAGCCTCCATATTTGAGCAATGGGGAAAGTATAGAGTAGCCTGCATACTTGAGCAATGAAGAAAAAGTAATCTCACATGAATGAACTATACAGATCGCTTTTCCACTTCTCACGTTTGTCTTAGTAGCATACGTCGTATATTCTAAAACACAATCAGAAAATAAATCTACTGATCCCCGGAGATACCAATTTCTTGGTTTTAAAAATCTGCAGAATTACTTACACCATGCAAACTCTGAACACCATTCCTCACATATAATCCAATATGGGCAAAGAAATATCATCATACCAAAAACGGCTAGAGGAGCCGAAGCCTGGAGGCACTCTAAATAGCAAGCATGTCTGCCGATCAGGTAGTTTATAATCTCACATGGGGTGACAAACCTATCAACCCTGCAGATGGATGCGCTAGCTGCTTCTGTACTTGGATATTTCCTGCTAGCATCAAGGACGCCTCACCGAGATCATCTGAGATCTCAGTTGGTACAGGGAAGGCAGGCCACCTAGCAGCGGTGGAGACCTCCCAGCCCCGTCGGTCCGGCCGGCCGATTTCTATCGCATGCCACGGGAACCAGCTACTGGCGCCAAGAGTTCGTGAAGAGAGTGCCGTAACACGTAAACTCTCGCCGGTGTAGTGTCCTACTCCTACCCCGCCATGTCGTCGGTGACGAACTGGCCTGCCGCCGACATGGAGGTCGTCTGCGCGCAACGCATCGACGGACGATGGGTGTCGACATCTCTAAATAAATCCTATCAAGCTTAGATCAGAGCAACTCAACCTTTTAAAGGGAGAGAAATCTCTTGTTCTCCACCGAAAGAGATTTCAGTTATTGTGCTTTTAAAAGGGGAAATCCATCGGTTTCTTTTAGTAATGGGATTTGATGTGGAAGGGGAAGAGAGAGGGGGTGGGAATCAATCGGTGGGAGAGTAAACGATGGGTTGCTGCGACAGCCGTTTCTGTGGAGCGGAAGAAGTTGGGGCGGCAGCGATCCCGTGTTTAATTTGTTGATTCACGGGAGGAGCAGAACAGTTGGGAGGAGAACTAGAGGGGATCGCTAATTGGACTGACGTGCCTTCACAGGAGAACAGGAAAATGGGGTCAGCTATTTAGAAAGAGAAAATACACGAGCTGCACAGTAAAAATAACGAAAGTGTGCATTTGTGATGTGGACTGGCTTTTGTGCTGTTGAGTAATACATTTTCTTTTATTTTTCTTTCTTAGCTTCATTTGTATCGACCTGTTTCTCTTGCATTTGATTGACCAGTGAGATTTTAAAATTTCATTCGATGAACCCTAAAAGGAGAGAAAAATGCAAAAAAAATAGCACAATTCAAGGCTTCAAATTTTAAAAACCACCGGTTTCCAACTTTTCGGCACCTGTATCGGTTGACAACCTGACAAAAAAACATGGTTTTTGTTTGCAATTGTGGTGGTTTTTTCAATTGATTCAAAAAGCAAGTAGTTCAGACGTCAACTTGGCAGCGAGCGCAGCTGGTCGAGCTGGACGAAAAAATTAGAGTCACTGTCATATTTAACTTGTCACGTGTGCCTGTTCAATCAGTAATTCAGAACCGTAGACGGCTCTAATCCGTGGGCGGCTGGGCGCGATCAGTACGCAATCCGCCGCTGGAAAGACTCGCGCCACCACTAGCTATCCAACTGGCCAAGGGTCAAGCAAGACTCGAGCCCGAGCGGCGCCGCTGATTAAGCTCGCCGCGCGGACGTTTTCTCCAGCAGGTAAACTTATAAGCAACAGCCAGCAGCGGAAGAAAGGAAGCAGCACGACGCAAACTTAGTCGCTCTCAATTCTTCCGGGAAGGAGATAGCTAGCCAGCAGAGTCGGAACAAGAAGCAACAATGGCCACGGCCAACCTCAGCAGCGTGGTGGTGGCGGTGGACGGCAGCGAGGAGAGCATGAAAGCGCTGAGCTGGGCGCTCGACAGCCTGCGCCTCCGCCCCGACGGCGCCCTCGTCGTGCTACACGTCCAGTCGCCACCCGGCATCGCCTCCGGGCTCAACCCCAGACCCATCCCCTTCGGCGGCCCCAGTAAGCAAGCAGCCCCGCAGTTTCGTCTTGTCCCTCCTAGTACTAGTTCTTGTCCATTTGCCTGACGGCTTTTTCGGTGGGCCCACGTTGTTCATCAGAGATCGCGGAGGTGCCGGCGTTCACGCAGGCGATCGAGGCGCACCAGCGGCGGATCACGGAGGCGATCATGGAGCACGCGCTCAAGATTTGCTCCGACAAGAATGTAAGCGGGGGAGGGATCGAGGAGTCATATCTGTACCGATTAGTACTCGTCTGTTCTTCCGGTTGTTTGTTCCTTAATCGGTAGTAGTAATTAGATCGGATTCTTGGTTTCCTGAAGGTGGAGGTGAAGACGGAGGTGGTGGTGGGGGATCCCAAGGAGAAGATCTGCGAGGTCACCGCCGAGCTCAAGGCCGATCTGCTCGTCATGGGGTGCCGGGCATTTGGGCCTGTCAAAAGGTAACAGAAAAAAAAACACTCTGGCCTCTGCTGCTGTAAGCTGAATTCCTGCTTGTTTTGACGCTGTCTTATTGCCTGAACAAACACGAACTGCAAGAAAAATTCAGGTTTTCTAAACCAGTTCTCTCACCAGTTGATGGTTCCTAGCTCGAATGCAGATAACACTAGTGTTGATTGTGGCGCTATAAGATTTGGTCAAATTAGGTCACTACAAGATCGGTCTCGCATGGCAAGAACTGTGCTGAACAAATTTTAGTTGTTCTCTCTGGCTATGTGGCCATCTTTTATGGCAGTAACCAACTACCCATATGCTATTATACGAAGATCTTTTATGGCTATGAAAACTGTAGATTAAAACTCTCATGATGTGTGCAATGTTTCGGCCTTGCATTACATCATGAAAAAAATGAACAGTTCTACTTATACAGCCAGAACTGATAATCAGTTGTGTTCACAAAAACAGACCCAAATCCTTGGTTGATCTAGTATTATCCTAGTGTTGATGTATTCAGATCATGAAGTTTCTAGGATAGTTGCCTACCTGCTTGTTTGATTGGCATTATCTTGTTTAGGTTCATGCTACATGAAAGACACAAACTCAGCTGAATCTTTTAAACAGGATGTTCCTGGGTAGTGTGAGCAACTACTGCATCAACAGCGTCGGCTGCCCCGTTGTTGTGATCAAGGGCACCTGAACCATCCTCGACCAACATTCTTTGTAGCATCCCACATCAAGTTTATGAGGTTGCGATCGTGCTCTCTGTGATCCTGTGCAATTCAAGACTATGCTTGTATGTATCATGTTGTCAATTGGTTTTGGTGAGGGACAAGATAGATCGAACTGGTTCTGTACACTGTGCATGGAAAATGTACCATTGGTTTCTGGATCTGTGTATAATAAGTGCGCCGTTCCATGGATGGATGTAGCACATGGTTCTGTACATTCTTGTATCTGTTGACAACATGGAAACATGGCACCATGTGGATGTGAGCTTTTGTTTATACAAGTTTTTGCAAAAATCTTTGGCGTTTGTTTGTCTGATCTGTGCAGCACAGCTGGTCCGGTCTGGTTTGTCCATCGCACATGCATGCTTGTCCCCATTAGAGGCGTCGCCAGCCAAGGTTTATCTCCTTCCCCACTCACCAGTCTCCTCCGTTCCTTCCACTCATTTTCACCATATCATCCTCTTATCCGCGGCACCTACGTAGATGGGGGCAGAGTTGTTCCTGCCGGGAGGGGGCAGCGGCAAGGTCTCCGCCGCGGCAGCATCGAGCGCCCTCGCCGGGTCCTCGCTGGGAAATGGACGCTGCCTGGCAGTAGCTAGCCATCAGCGGCGCGGCCGGCAGCGTGGTTCCATGTGGCAATGGCGGCATAGTAAGTGACCGACCACAAATTCAAATTTGCATCTTAACGATATTTTCCCTTGTGCTAGAAATCTGGGGTCACTATGCATATGTAGTTATATGGCATGCTTAGGATTGTGATGGATCACGATAATCTCGTTTGGTCGAATAAACTATGTGTATCCAACTTCTTGGTGTATATACTTCGGTACAAGGAAATCGAATAGCGCCTTTTTGTGTCTATTGCCTGAATTTCCACGTCAGTCAAATCTGCTTACAGTGCACATATAAGGTAATTTGGATTTTAGTTTGCTTTTCGTATTATGGTCGATTGTGCACTCATATCAGCTTAAGTAATCTGGGCTATTTTATTATTTGTATAATCATTAAAATATATTAGGCTCTTAGTTATTTATAACAAAATATACATTGCAAGAGGACATCCTCATAGTAAGTCGCAGTATTTTTTTAGAAACCGAGGAAGTCAATGTTGAGTTTGTGGTGAAAACAGAGTAACTCAACCCTTATGAGAAGGTCACAGGGGAACGCTGTCAAAACACGATCAAAGGAGCATTCATGCTATCTGCAGTTTCTAGCCTGAATAGTGGTAGTTTTATATGAGGATGCCCACAAATTTCGTAATTTTATGTAATTTTCTCAGCTTATGTTTTGGTCAAAATATGATTTTAAGAGGATTAACTACAATTCAGATTCAAAAATGATGTTTTCCTGGAGACCCGGAGTAATATATTCCAAATATATTACGGGGTGGGACATGCACGAATGGAACCTGGGTGCGGGCGCACCCAGTTTTCCAAAAAATGAAAAAAACGGTATTTAAAAGTTTCAAAAAAAGATGTAGTAAATTTTTGCATGTACATATTATGTTGATACTTACTCGTGTGCATTTTCACGAAAAATTATCATTTTATGTGGCCTACACAAAAATGACAAAATGCCCAAATGACAATAGTGAATAGGAATTTGTACTATTCACAGGATCCGAAATTTGCATTTTGTCATTTTTGTGTAGGCCACATACAATGGTATTTTTTCGTGAAAACGCACACGGGTAAGTATCAACATAGTGTGAACATGCAAAAATTTACTTCACATTTTTTTGAAACTGTTAAATAGCATTGTTTTGAATTTTTCATAATTGGGTGCGCGCATACCCAGGTTCCGTTTGGCTTTTTCGGTGTACATATTGATTACAAAAATAAATATATCCTGAAATATAGGTCGCACCGCCACCGGTCAGAGACAACAACACCAACGCTGCTGTGCCATCCCGGAGTTGTGGAGAGGAGACGCGGATGACGGGAAGGTGGGATTCGAGAAGGAGATCCTGAAACCTGGCACCGGCCCCAAGCCCGTCAAGGGCCAGAAGGTCACCGTCCACTGCACCGGCTACGGTTGGCCTCCTCAGTTAGTGTAACTTTACATTTTAGACAGATCGAGTTACACTTTCTAAATCAAATTTAGACCTTCTGTTAGTCAAGACCTAACTTTTGTTGCTTGCCGTGTTGCTCCTACAGGGAAGGATGGTGATCTGTCTCAGAAGTTCTGGAGGTAAATGATGAATATTTTTCTTGTTTTTCGTGGTTAGGAGCTTAGTGTCAGTGGACATAAACGTTGCCAATGATGCAATATTTCTTTTTCTAAGTTTTGTGTATAATTTTGTTTTCGAATTTGCTGATATACTATATCATAATTCGTGGATGCAACTTATTTTGCACAAATATTGGCACACTAGAAATTTAACCGATGGCATTATGTTTATTTTTTCAGTACCAAGGATAAGGGGCAGCAGGAATTCACTTTCACCATTGGCATGGGCTCAGTGATCAAAGGTAATCTAATTTTAGAGAGCTATTCCTTTCACACTCAATCATTTTAGCTTTTTGTTATTGGCTCATTCATCATTAGTTGCTATTGCTATCTGATGGAAATACTTCGCTTATCAATGCATATCTGCACTATTTTTTCTACAGTAAAGTCTACCTTTTGCTGTCTGGTCCAGTCTAATGTTACATATCAAAGCCATGATGACAGGGGAGCGGATTTTCTAACGGCACCGGTTCCTACCGGTCTTAATCTGACCGGTAGTAGCCCTCGCGATTCGTGCAAATATTTTTTCAGTTTGGTGTCTATTTTGCTTTGATATGGTATATATATGATATTTATTAGATATGTGTGAAATTGTAGTCAAATCTTGTTATTTCAGCAATATTATACATATATTTCAAACGTATTCAAATTTATTTAGTTATATTTCATTTAAATTACCGCGAATCCTAATTTATATATATAAAATTTCGAGATTTTGTTAGATTTTTATTTGGATACCAAATATATGTCATATGAAGATGATACACACTACATATGGAGGAGGGCACTAACACGAATCGCGAGAAAATGGAGGGTGGATAGCAGTCCGGTAGAAACCGGTGTCGTTAGAAATGACTTTCCCATGATGACAGCATCTGTAAAATCATGATACACTAGCTGGCTTGTGCAAGTAAACTTTCCCAAGTGGCATAACAGTAACTACTCCCTTTCTTACAGGATGGGATGAGGGAGTTCTGACCATGCAAGTGGGCGAAGTTGCTCGTATTACGGTATGTTCTTGGTACATGTCCTATTTGTGGCAATTTCTTCATTGACTTATCTGGCACTTCATTACTTGCCACTGTCAATTTTCCATTGCATTCTACTGCTTAAACGTTCACCTCTCTGCGGTGGTAGTGTCAGTGTGCCTAAAACAGCTGACTAATTAATGGGCCTTTTTCAATGCCATATCATTTCCAAGCCTGTAAAATTGTATAATTCACTCTTCCTGGGTATCTGATATTCTGAGTGGTCTTGTTGCAGTGCACCCCAGATTACGGATATGGAGCCAGTGGCTTTCCAGCCTGGGGAATTCGACCAAATTCCGAGCTAGTATTCGAGATAGAGGTTCTCAGCGCCAAATCTTGGTAGCAATTAAGTTGGGTAGACCTTTGGAACCTACAAAACTAAACGTTGGTGTGAAGTGCTACATTGGGGTGATGATTTAAGCTAATTGGGTAGACATTTGGAACCTTGTAGTTTGTCATCTTGGTAGCAAGTTTCTGATGCCCATACCACAAAACTAAACGTTGGTGTGAAGTGTGGAGGAATTCGGCTATTTGCTCTTTCAATTCTTTAGCATTTTTTTTACCTTCTTTACTTTTTTAGTTAGCTATATAGTAAGTTGATTTTCCAAAGAGAATAACGACTTGGGTAACTCTTCTCCCACAATAGCTGTATAATAAGCTCAGTACAATTCACCTGGGAATGTCACTTTGAAGTCTAGCATCCTCAAATATTAGATCGACATTATTAACAGCTGAAATCGTAGCCCAATCTCATGAATCTCATTGTGATATCTGGTAAGCCATACAATATCATACATTAGCCACGGTGTTTGTTGACGGGGCTACTAATGTCTGAATTTCCACATAAAGGAAATCCATTTACAATTCACATATAATATCATTTCAATTTTAGGTTGATTTTAGTATTGCGATGGATAATGCAAATCGGCTTAACCATATTTGGGCTATTTTATTTGAAAGGTCATTTCTTACAGAAATTGTTATATACTAAATTCTAGATCACAGTCCCACATCCTCAAGTTAAGTTAGAAAGTAAGTCTTAGATTGTTTTTGGTATTGAGGCCTAAACTTGGGTCTATTATATTATTTGTAAACTTTTTCTCTATAGGCTCGTGATGTGTGTCTTCCGATAGAAAACGAGAAAATACCAGCCACACTCCGGAGTCACCTAGTCCACTTAAGTGGGAAATCCCGCGCGTCCAATCGTTGCTTTTTCACGTGTAACATTTTTCTCTGTATATGCAACAATTTCCCTATAGTCAATAAAAGTCATGAAGAAATATTGCAAATTATCACCTGACTCCCAGCCTTTTGATCCGCTTTTCGAGGAAATCTTGGATCAAGGCAACATCCATTTGCAACATCTTTCGGAATGCAACATTGCTTGCAGCATCTTTTCCATACAAACTTGTAAAAAGGTTGCAACATTTTGACCATGCCCATGTAGCAAAAAAAATGCAACAAAACCTAAAAAGCATGTCACCCTTTGCTCATGTACCCAACGAGGCCAACAATATATAAACACATCTGCAGCGTTGAAAAAATTGTGTAGCATACATCCAAATAAGATTGCAACATTTTGCACATGGGTGCAGAGCAAAAGACATGCGACCTACAAAGCTTAGCATCGCAACATCGTTCGCAATGTCAAAAATCACATAATAATCTACCTCCACCGATTAGTAATGGAGGTAGCGAGCTCAACATCCGGACTTATCGATGATGAATCCGCCTTTAGAGAGTACCATCGACGTTAAACGGGGCCACCTCAAATCCATTCCCAGCAATCATTGTTTCTCTGTGACATCTCCCCCGAGCTTGGTGTGCAAAAATGGAGGTTCATCTTCTACCCCACGACACCCACCTGACCTCGACTCACTGATGATAAATCCGCCTCAATCCAGTACGACCGATGTTAGACCCGACCACCCCAAATTCGTTCCTAGTAGTCCGAGCATCTCCATCAACTTTTGTGTGCAAAAATGGGACTTCATCTCTTAGAACCATGGAAGCCACTTAGGGGGAGGAGGAATGGCTTCCCAAAGAAGAAGGGCGCAAGGAGAGGATGTAGGAGAGGGGTAGGCTATGGAAGAGCTCTAATGGAGGGGATTCCATGGAGAGACAAAAGAGTAGGATGAGGGTATGGTGGCGTGCATGCGAGAGAGATAAATAAAGCGAGACGTGCAAAGATCAAGACTGGCTTATGAAACACCAAGTCGAATTAAAGAATTTTCCTTTTTTCAAAGCAAATCTACTATTTCATATAAAATCTACATCATAATTTAACATCCTCAAGGTAAGTTAGAGTCTTTTTCAACAAATGAGCGAGTGTTGGGTTGCTTCTCGTATTGATGCAAGTATGCAGTATTAACCATAGCTGGACTATTTTATCATTTGGAAAGGGGTTTTCTACAAGTAATACTAGTTTATAACAAATTATACATCACTGCACGATATCCTCAAAGTATGGAGTAGAATATTTTTTCAGAAAAATGAGTAAGTTTGAGTTTACGTTTTGTTGTGAGGTTTGTCAATTGAGATTTTCTTAAACCTTATAGTCACCGAAAGTGTAATTGGAGTTCAGAGAAAAAAAAATGCAATTCACTTTATTTGAGAAATTCTCAGTCAGCCAATACATAGCGAATCCGTTTATTTTAAGAAAAAATATTTTCTAATAGAGTCGCTACAATTCAGATAGTGCTTTTACCCGAAGAATAAATTCCTAACTTATTATACGAGAAAGAATAAAGGGAAAACTCTTGGGGAATAAAGGTGTGTACACGTTGCTTATAAAAAAAAATCCTGAAATATAGGTCGCACAGCCACCGGTCAGAAACCACAACACCAACGCTGCGCAGTCCCCGAGTTACGGAGAGGAGACGCGGAGGACGCGAAGATGGGATTCGAGAAGCAGATCCTGAAAGTCGGCGCCGGCCCCAACCCCGTCAAGGGCCAGAAGGTCACCGTCCACTGCACCGGCTACGGTCCGCCCCTTCCCACAACCCCTCTATGTTTTGTTTTTACTGGATCCGTTGATATGAACTTAGGGTTTATCGTCCGGTTCTTTTAGATCTATCTAAAAGAGCAACCCTGATGTCGATTAAGTTTCTATGTTCACTTCTGCGAGATCTGTGATTGACTTGGATCTAGGTTCCTGCTTAGTCCAGATTCAGTTAGAGTTGTAAGTCGTGTTCAGAAAATAGTTATTGCAAGTGTACCTTTGTACAGATCTGATTACAGTTATTTTATATGAATCTTTGACCTTCTGTTCTCCGTTGATGAGGCGCTAACTTTTAAGGCCTGCTATACTCCTCCTGCAGGGAAGGATGGTGATCTGACTAAGAAGTTCTGGAGGTAAATCCTGAATAGTTTCCTTGTTTTTCGTGCTTCAGAGCCTAGCGTCAGTACAGGAAACGTTGTGAATATGCAGAACTTCTCTTCTATGTATTGTGGAGTAGTAAATTTTTAGAAATCTGCAATATACCATCACCATAACTTTGGGATACAGCTTCTTTTGAACAAACATTGGCATAAATTTATCTTACGGTAGTATGGTTATATTTTCAGTACCAAGGACCCTGGGCAGGAGCCATTTGCTTTCAACATTGGCCTGGGTAAAGTGATCAAAGGTAATCTCATATTGAAGAGCTATTCAGCTTATACTCAATCAATGGAGCTGCTCGCTATTGTCTCGTGTTTTTAGTTGCTGCTGCTATCTGCTTCATCAAGGCATATTTACACTGTTTTTTCTGTAGTAAAGTAGTGGTCTGATCCAGTCTAATGTCACAAATGACTACAGCATCTGCAAAATCTTCATACACTAGCTTGTGCAAGTGAATTTTCCGAATTGGTATAACAATAACTACTCCCTTGCTTACAGGATGGGACGAGGGAGTCCTGAGCATGCAATTGGGTGAAGTCGCTCGTCTTACGGTATGTTTTTAGTACATGGCCAATTAGTTTGATGGTGTGTGGCAATTTCTTCAGTTTCTTTAGTGATTCATTTGGCACATAGTTGCTACTGTCAATCTTTCGATTGCATTGGATTTCTTAAACACGTACACTTCACTTCCATCTCTGCAAGTCAGAAGTGTGACTAAAGCAGCTGAATTTTGACTGATGGGCCTTTTGCAGTTCTATATCATTTCCATGCTTGTGAAATTGTTTAGACGCAGTTTCTGGGCATCTGATATTTTGAGTGTTCCTTGTTGCAGTGCACCCCAGATTACGCCTATGGAGCCGGTGGCTTTCCAGCCTGGGGAATTCGGCCAAACTCTGTGCTGGTATTCGAGATCGAGGTTCTTAGCGCCAACTGATTTGCTATGCAGTTCTGGATGCAGACATGGAAGCATCACCATACCCGAAATAATTGTAATGTCACATCATGTTAAGTGCTACCCCGGGGTGATGTTTTAAGTGGCTCTTGTAAACCTTTGGAACCTCATATCACCTAAGTTTATTGATATCCTTGCCCCAGTAAGTTGGGGTGAATTATGGAGAAATTATGTTATATGCTGCTGAAATTCTTGTGGATTTCTGCATTCTGAAGTCCAGGCATCCTACACATCCTAAGAAATTTCATGACTCACAGACCAGTCCTCTCAAACTAGACATAAAACCCTCATGCTGGTTACTGTTCTGATGATATACCTCCTCCACCGATTATGCATCCTCTGGTGTTGACATCATCATCAAGATGGCGTGCCGTAGGTTCTGGTGATAAGCCACACGTTGGAAATTCAGATTTTAAACATACACAAGCATAGGAGGTTAGTTCTGCTCAAGGCCCTCAAAACAGGCTCTGTTTGCAAATCTCAAGATCGCGGAGAGGCCATTAGTTTGAACGATTCTACACGCTGGGGGGAATTAGGTAGTTATGTAAATTATGTTCGTAGCTTTCTCAGAAATGTTGCATCAGCTGGGTATATCCATTTCATGGAACAGCAGCACGGATGAACGCCGACCCGTGGCCGTGAGCAAGAAGGACGATGGAGAAGGCAGCACCGGCTAGATGGGATTTTTTTTTTTAGATGAAAAGGTCCTCGCCCCGGCTCCATTGCATGAAACCACATTACAGCATTCAGGTTTTTTAAAGGAAATTGAGTAACTAGACTACATTTAGGGTGGTAACTAGATGACTTTGTCTAGATACGGTCATCACACTCAGAAAGACTCAATTTGCAATTGGTGAGCTCAATCTACTGTGTTTATTTTTACAATCTCATGTATACAATTGATCAGAGCATCT
>NC_061509.1:243734605-243772929 GCF_022539505.1 Lolium rigidum | reverse complement strand
GTTATTTCTATACCCGAGCTCTCTTTCCTTGTGATAGCCATCGTGCTTGAAGTACATATATCTTGCTATCACTTGTGCTACATATATCTTGTGCCTATCTTGCTTAGCTCTAGTTGCTATTGTTACACTTAGTTGAGCTTAGCATATTTAGGGTTTGTGCTTGTAAACTAAACGATAGTTTAATTCCGCATTCATACAAGACAAATCCGCAAGAGTTTGTAATTGCCTATTCACCCCCCCTCTAGGCGACATCTCGATCTTTCAATCTCCATCAGCGGCCCCTAAATAGGCGCCGGCAGGACCGCCGGCATTGCCATATGGGGGCGTCAGCAGAGCATCCTTTATTTGGGGATGTGTTCCCACCGACGCCCCCATACGACAGCCCCAATAGAAATTTAAAGTTAAAATGACATTTTGAAAACGATATTCATACGAAATTTAAACGAAAAAATTACTCGAATGTAAACTAAAAAACAAAAAAAATCTAGCGGCGTCGAAGGCGCTAAAGATGAGGTTGTTGCCGTCGTCGCCGTCGTTGTTGGATATCCCGAAGGACCAGTCATCGTCGTTGTCGTCATCCTCCTCCTTTGGCGCCGGTGGCTCGGAAGGTCCAGCGAGGTCGACGAAGTTGGCACCGTGGCCCCTGGCGGACCACACCGCCGCCTGCCGCGGGTCCATCGTCATCTGCCGGTAGTCCGCCTCAACGGAGCGGTCGGCGATGAAGTTCTGGCCGGGGAACTCCTCCAGGTCATCGCCGCCTTGGAGGGCCGCCTGTAGCTTCTTCGCCGGCAGAAGTGGTGGTGAGGCCGCGGCGTCCTCCTCCTTGAGGCGGCGGCGTTGGCCCAACCCCGTCGTCCGACGGACCGGAGCCGAAGACACGTGCCTCGCCCTGTCGCGGAAGACGACTCTTCCCGAAGGAGGCGCGGCCGAGCGCATGCGGTCGCCGGCTGCTGACAGTCCGGTGTGCGAGCTCCCGGACACGGTAGTCGTTGTCGGCGCGCTCTGCAGAGGCGGCGCCTCCGGCGCCATGCACTCCGCCTGCGGGAAGTACAATGGGACGTGCGGCAGGTGCGGGAAGTACAATGGGACGTGCGGCAGGTCGCCGCGGGCACGCTAGCGGAAGCCATACTGCTGTAGCGTGTCATCGACGTCGCGGCCGTGCCACTAGGCACGGCGGCCGATGTTATTGAAGCGGCCGCTCGCGCGAGCTCGATGGCGCGCTTCTCTTCGCATGGGCCCGAGCATAGGATTGTCGGCGTTTCTACTTGGCTCGAAGAAACGCCGGTGCTTTTTGGGGCGCACCAATGCGAGCCCATTTTCGATGCCAACCCCTGAAATGCTATCGGGGCCGCCGGTGGAGATGCTCTCACAATGATAAGCAAAAAAATCAAACAAACACCGTAATAGACCCCCAAAAAACATGTTGGGCCAAAGGATTATAATAAAACAAATATAATAGAACCCACCACAATGCCATAAGCACATTCATAATTTGCCACGTCATCATAATAAAACAAATATACTTCATGTTTCAAGCAACTTATTATAAACAAATGCATCCTATGGTGAACAGAGCGCATGAAAAGTACATGCTGAAGAAGCGTAAACTAAAGCGCAAATTAGAAAAAAGCAAAGCAAACAGAATAGTGCACCAATGTCTTCGTGGAGAATAATTATTTTCTTCGAAAAATAGCATACCACTCAGCAAAGTATTCTCTATGAACCTCCAAATCCTAATAACATCACGCTAGGATAAATTGATAAGCATAGATTGGTGCATGCATACTCTCTAGAACATAGTTCAGAGGCTTGTAGGTCTCAAAACGAATGTGCAAAGCATCATTGGCTTATCTTATGCTAGGGGATAGTAGTTCTAACTATCTCTACTGCTTGACGAAGTCCTTGAGCTTGTTCAGCCAGAAGAGGTACTCGCGGCTGTCCTTGTTGATCATGTACTCATGCAGGAAGTTGGTGGTCAAGGGCGTGATCCCCCTCAGCTCCAGGTACTTGTGGAACGCCCTCTGCAGGTTCTCATCAAGGTCGCTGCACCAGACCAAGTGTACAGCATCAGCAAAGCAGTTCTTCATCAATTAGTGTGTTCAGTTACGCACGAAAGCTAAGACAGAGTGGACAATATCAGCAACCAGTGACTAATCAGCGAGTTTGGTTACAGCATCAGCAAGTGGTTGTTAGCTGGGAAAACTAAAACTACCAAGATATGAATTCGTGTTCTTACTTGAAATCAGGGCCCTCGTACGCAATGAGCTCCTCATCCTCGTTCGCTGCTGGCTGCTTCACAGACAAGGTGTCGATCAAGATCTCGTCGGGGTAGGCAGTGCAGGTGAACTCGAGGCTTGGGCCATCGCTCTTGGAGACGGTGACTATGAGGGGGATGGTGGACTTTGGGGCCTTCTCGCCATCTTCCTGATCATCATCTTTCTCTTTGTCATCCTCATCCTGGTCATGCTCTGCCTCGTCTCCGGTGACTAGGCTGGGCATGGAGACCAACACCTCGATCTTCTCTCCCTGGTAAGTTCTTGTTAGAGTGATCTCATTGAGGCCCTTCTTGTCCGTGATTTTGAAAGGAAAGTTCTCTGGGATCTCCTCAACCTGTTTAACACGAAAAAGATGAGGTTCTGGATAATAACTCTGCACTGCTAAAATGAACAGGACGCTTGCTCATAGTAAAATTAGAAGTAAAAGAATAGTGTTCGCTGGAAGACAAGCACGCCAGACAACTCAATTATTTTCCAACCCTCACATTTCCCCTCTCAGTGTGCACCACTTAGACTAAATCATGCCAATTCATGGAATAGATACCAAGCGAAGACAGGACAAGTTGCTCGAATTCCATCCAACCCTCATGTTTCCCCTCAGTGTGCACCATTTAGACTAAATCATGCCAATTCATGGAATAGATACCAAGTCAAGACACAGCAAGGTTGCTTGAATTCCTCAACCTTCGGGAAGAACTTGACGATCACATCAGTAAGACTACAGTAAGATGTTACAAGACCCAAACGTACAGAGTTCTCGTGGTAGCAAAGGCGGATGCAAATCCTTATGCAATACATGTGAAATAGAAAATATAATCACCCACCACTACAGTACTTCATAGCAACTGCAGAATCATCAACACTGAAAGTGAAAGCTATCGAGACAGTGCTAAGAATTGTAGTCAACACAGTCAGCAGGGAGCTGAGGCAAATAGAACATAACCTGTATTAGCGAGGTAAACCCCTGAAAAAGAAATCTATTGTGACCATGATAAGAACTGCGGTCAATATGGACTGCAAGGAACTGATCTAAAAAGAACAAGTTAAATTAGCTAGGTAAGCATGTAGATCATACTACGAAAGACTACCATAGGCTTCGAACTACAATACCAATTGCAGAAGGAAGATATGGGCATGAGAGGACTGACAAAAAGATCTAAATTACCTACAAATTCCACCCTTTTGAATAGCGAATCAAAGAGTAATCACTCATCACTAATTCAGTACAGTAGTATAGTAACTGAATAAGAAGAACTGCAGTTAACATGGACAGCGAGAAACTTGAAATAAAACAAATATAACCTAAATTAGCAAGGAAAAGCAGCCACACCATCACACCAGATACTAACTCTGCAATTTGAATTAGACTATAAATTGTAGCTGGCCATTAAAAAGGAGAATAGCAGTACAGTGTAAGAATTCTTCTACTACAATGAGAAAAATGATGGGTTTCTCCACGGGCCGGCCAGGCAACGCCGAAGACGTTGCGCACATCATCTAACGTGTGTCCTAGTCATATGGTTGAGTAGAAAATTTTCTCGACAGTCAAATCTTGATATCTAACAATAAATCCAGAAATCTCTCAAAGAGAGTTCGGGCTACATATAGTTGATACGCCTAGGCCATGCCAGTATAACCAGATTAACACGCCAATCGACACCTCAATTAACTCATGGCAGCGGATTACCCAATTACCATGGACAGAGCAACTGAAATAAAACGAACATAACCTAAATTAGCTAGGTATAAACCTACAGATCGTACTGCCAGAGACTACTCCGATGTTCGAATTATGCAACGAATTGCAGCACGAAGACATAGGCAAGTTCAGAATAACGAAATTCCTCCATTACCTAACAGAAACCCATCCATTCTGAATGGAGATACCTCTCACCATTTCCAATCCTACCGCTGCAGGTTAACACCAATCGAAACCTAAACTACCTCATGGCGACAGATCACCCAATTAGCTCCATCTGAGAACATCCGACTAAACTACACAAATTAAGGGTTCGTGGACCAAGCCAACGACAGATCGAAACAGCAACACACAAGTGGTGAGGATTCGGAGGGGGCTGGGCGGAACGCACCCGGTCGTGGTCGTCGCAGTCCTCGGCGAATTTTATCTCGGACTTGATGACGCGGAGGAGCTCGTCGTCGGAGCTAGGCTTCACCGCGGTCGCCGACGAGAAGGGCATCGGCCGCGCCGCCGCGGCTGCCAGGGGGCGGAGCAGGGATGCGGCGCCGCGCGATGCGGTGGACGCACGGAGGAGGGGGAGGGAGCAGGTGGCGGCGCGGCGGGCGGCGGCGAAGAGGGCCATGACGAGAGGCGGCGGCGGTGGAGAGGGGTTTAGGGTTTTCGGCGGTGGAGAGGGTTTTGGTGGAAAATGGTAGTGCAACGACGGGTGCGTGTTTTGTTTTGGGATTTTGGGAAAGGAACTTAGTTTAGCACGCTTGCTACAGAAATTCAATTCGCCACATGCTTCTGTCACCAGAAATAATATCTGAAAATGTTAAAAAATTCAAATAAAAATTTTGCACTTATGTATCGACATTTTAAATGTGCCTATCAAGTTTTACGAAAAACTGACATTTTTTTTACTTGTGTGGAAAAGACAAAAAAAAAACACTCCCGCGTACACATTTTTTTACATCAAAATTTATCTTTTTTAGACATAACACTAAAAATGTTGATTTTTTTATGAAACCACTTTGTGAACATGTAGAATTTCGAGATGTACCCATTAAATTTTATGTTCGAATTTTCAACATTTTAAAAGTGTATTTAAAACACCACTCCGTAGCTTATTTTAATAATATTTTTTAATTATAAAAATAGTACATGATTAGGGAATTTTTGAAAAATAATATGACCACGGCTTGGCCCAAACCGACATGTACTAATCGGTCTAGGTGTAGCCGACCGGTTCATCGCTGAGACATAGAGTCCGGTCAATGAACTTGTCGGCTTGGCCATGACTGACTAGCACATATTGGCTTGGCCATAACCGATTAACACTTATTGAATTGTCGGTAGCGCATAGTGGCGAACGAACACACGATAATATTGTAGGGCGGGCACACCTCCATAATTTTTAGTTTTTAACGCTCATGTATGACAAGTATTCTCAAATAACTAAATATAAAAAAAATTCTAAAAATTAAGGGTAGGCACCTGATTTTTAAGTCAAAAGCCAAGGCCAATCTCGCAATGTTAGTTGTTATTGAGTTGCCAAATTCATTTGGCGAGCATGGTTAGGTCTACATTTCTACAAATGCTAAAATTTTAACGGAAATTGTGTCTTTTCTCTTAACTACACAAGACGAAAAGTTTAAATCGCTCTCAAAATTTGCAACAACTATATATCTAACTACTTCTGTTTCCGGTCTAAGCCTGTCTTGTTTCCGATTCGAATCCGCAGTTTGATATATCCATATTTGAATCCAAAACCGGTCAATATCCACTCCGATTTGAATCTGGAAAAATAGGTGGTAAATGATAGGGTACGAGCAAAATCTGATCCGACCTGTTTACACCCCTATGTATTAGGAAGAGGCTGATGCAAAGAGGCCCCTAGGTATTAGGAAGAGGCTGATGCAAAGAGGCAGCGCAGGATCCAGGTGATTGAGGCACAGGAGATGGCGAGGCAGCGGTGGAAGAGTCAATACCCCTGATGATCAGTGCATGGTAGCACTGTGATGGATGCATCTTTTTTTTTATCTGGTTCTGTGCGAATTGATGTATCCATGACAAGATGTTGCAAGTTGTATGAAGAGAAAGTGATTGTTATGCTTTCAGTTTGTATCAATTGGTAATGGTGGTGCTATGTGAATATCGACCAAGAAATGTGTTAATTTACATAGAACAAGGTGATCAAAATATTACTAGAAAGGTGGTAATAGTAACTCTATCTATCTTCTCCACTAGAGAATTAACAGTAGAATACATGCAGAAGAACCATGTTTTTTCTTTATCTAAGCAGGAGTTTGCTTGAAACTGTGAAGCATTTCATCTATGAAGTAAATATACCAGTGTGCTTTCACCGAACCATTACTATACAAGGCCATCGATGATCATCAGAGGTCTTGCTCTTTACTACTAGTATTTTACCAAGATTACAAAATTCATATAATCCAGACTACATGTTCAGAAAATAAGATCGGTAACTGTGAAAGCTCAGCTAGCTAGATGCTACCAGTGAAACTTAAACTACTCCCTAGTCCCTATGAATTACAACCCACCCCATCCCAGAGAAATTGGGAGGATACTTGAACCTGGTTAGCCAGCAAAGCACTGTTTGATGGATTACCAAGATAGGCTAGCTTCTCATATCATGTATTTCACCAGTAGCCCTATTCTATTTCTCGGTATTCTGTTGTCTCGTCTTCTTTACAAAGATCTCCACGTTGCCCCTTTGGCCTTTTCACCTCATGACACCTCCCCCCGCCGATTCTAGCTTGTAGGGAAAGCTGCGCATTCTAATGCGCATGATTCATATGTACATGAAGAAATGCTCAATAGTAAAAGCTGGAGTTCTTTTGTCGGGGTGCAGCATCTTTGCAGAGAATTGACCTAACTTCCATTATCGACCTAGGTGGCTCCAGGTCCTTCTGCTGGAGCGTATTACCAAGCAGCTGCTGCATCTGGGATGCAAACGTATCATCAAGAACCTGCAGCATTATTATGCTTAGATAGAACGACAGCAAAGAGGAGCAACACTGACAGGAAGACAGTCAAGAAATGTCTTGTGAGCAGTAAAATGGGGACAGTAGAAAAATGAACTTACAGATACTGAGACTCTCGCCCCTTTGTACCAGGCCTTGTTTTCTTTGCGATTTTCCAGGAAACTCAAGACATCCTAAACAAAGGTTAATTAGTAACTCATATGATAAGAAAAAAAAATGGTGCCACTGATCTTTCAGATACCTTTCCCATACGGTCCCAAAGGCCCCGGCATATGGCTACAAACACATGAACTTCGGAGACTTTGTGGATATGATTTATTGCCTCAATTAACTGATCCTTCAAATCCTGCATCCTGCTGCGGATATCAGCCTCCATGACCAATTCTTTTGAATCCTGGATGATCTTCTTGAGCTTTGTGGTGTTCTGCATGCGGGTCTGCACATAAAAATATCTTAAGTATTGTCACCTAAGTGACCCACATATTTATCCAGGTGACAATAAAAACTTCCCACGAAAAACTGACAGTAAAACTAAAGTCCAGGACTAGATATTCCAAATTGCTGCAGCGGCGAACATGTAAAAGGCTACCACGAGTTACTATTATCAGGCTTAATTCACCAAAAATATACCTTCATGCAATCGCCACATCCATATAGCAACCCAGCATAACATACCAATTAACATTTGCAATACGATGATAATATCAAGATGTAAATCAAGTTTGGTTAAAACGTTCAACAACAGAAGTGTGGTTTCAGTTTTGCAGATCCACTGTGAGACTAGCTTCATGGAATGAAAATGTATGCAGAAGGACAACAGAATATGGAAAGAGTTATGTGGGGAAAACACTCACATTTTCAGAGAGCTTCTCAACAACTGCTTGCATGTAGTTTCGGAATTTGGCTCTCAATGTTACAGTGACCTCGCTGAGTCTTTCACCAATGGCAGCTGTATTTCCTCCATGAGGTATACAGGAACTCCATGACCTCAGATGGCTCTCGATCCGTGGCCGCAAAACATCCAATAGTCTTTTCATTGTATTCAAGAGGATTCCAAGCTGAAAGTAGACAGGAGTCAGATATTGAAAATCACAAATTCTAACAAGTGTGAATGCGTAGCAAAACTCACATCTTCAGGTACAATATATGGGCACGTCGAATTGCGCTTTGTTAGCTTTTGTACATATTTGAGGCCAAATTTCTTTGGGGCGATACAATCCTTTAGTGGAGCCAAAATCTCCGCATACTGCCTTTCGAGGGAGTCGATCACCGCTTTCTCAACATCTGCAATAGCCTTTTTTTACAACATTCCCAATAGCACAAGGTTAGTTGTATTTATTCTGATGTAAACAAATAATTTAAGGATTTGCAAGTGAATCTCCACATACATTCTCAAGAACAAATATGTACTCTGGCCACCGACAAATGATAACCTCATACTCTGTCAATGTATTCTTCAACAAGTCATACATCTCTTCAACAAAAGGTGTTGTCATATGCTGAGTCCTAACTCCTGACCATTTAACCTGATAATCGGCAAACGTATTGCAGGATAAGAATAAAAAATATTAAATACTGAAAAGCTGGGTGCACCCGCATATAGATATAGTACAATAATTTGTACGGCAAGCTAACAGCTTTTCAGAATAAAGAGTCAAAAAGATGTGCCTTAACTACCAGATCATTCAACTTAAAAGAGCCATCAGAATTACATGTAGTGAAACTACCAGCATGGCAAGCATTTATCCCCAGACAT
Organism: Lolium rigidum; assembly: GCF_022539505.1. Lineage (NCBI taxonomy): Eukaryota > Viridiplantae > Streptophyta > Magnoliopsida > Poales > Poaceae > Lolium > Lolium rigidum. The sequence continues at coordinate 243,764,211 of NC_061509.1, read as the reverse complement.
GGCCACCTTTCAGCTGAAAATTATCACATTTGTGCATTGTGCATGTGCATGTGCATGTGCATGCATGATGCATGGGCACTAACAAAACTTTCAATACAGTACTACATCTGTTCCAAAATATGAGCCTTTTTAGAAAGCTAGTTTAGTTATTATCTATATGAGCAGTCTTAGGGTTCAGATCACTACAGCAGCAGTGTCCACACCCAACAATCTTCATTTGATTGCTCGAGTTTTTTTAGTTATATCAGTGGTTCCGCTAACAGTCAAGCCAATGTCATTCAAGCAGAGCAACAAGGGGAAATAAAAGAGAAAGAAATACATGACTCAAAGTTGGCCACCAACAACAGCAGATTGGAAATTTGTGCCAACTATTTATCATATCAATCAGCCAAACTGCCAAAGCAAACAGAGAAGCATTTACCTTATCCAGCCTGCAATTTTCCAGCAATGCTCTGCGTTTGTCTTCAATCCATAATACAATGTATAAATGGAACAACTCTTTTGCATCAACGCCAGCTTTAATAGTGCTGGGAATAAATTAAAACGTCAGTCTTGAATATATATAAGACACAGGTGCAATAACAGAACCCAGTTGAGAAGGATAATTACCAAATGTTCCAGCTGGCAAGATCCTTCTGAAAATCTGCAGTAGCAATCACCAAATCTGCAACAGGAGATGAAGGGCCAGCAGGAGGGCAGGCAACAAGGAACGAGCGTATTCTATTTGAGAGCTCCACACTATAGATGGAGGCTGTCAAATTGGGGAGGTCGACAAAACTGTGGAAACAGAGGGATAAACAGATGTTGGAATAATTCACTGAAGAGGAAATAAAGCAAAGCAAAGGTAACAGAATCATTTTACAGTGGATGATTATCATAGATTGTACAGAGAACAGTGTTAAAAAAATGCACATCAGGCCCAGAAACAACGAAGTACCTGGGAAGTATGTGATGATTATGAATTTCAATGTCTGTAAAAATTTCATTACGCAAATTATGGCACAATGATTTCATCTTCTGGTAAGCCGTTGTAAAGTACACCAAGTCCATCTTTATGCCTTCAGAATTTCCTGCCACAAATTCATCAGTTTCAAGCATGTGCCTCCTCGATCGCTTCCTGGCAGCAGCCTGAACATATACAAACTTAATAAGTAACAGCACCTAGAAAAAAGATAGCATACATATACAAAACAGTCAAAAACTGACCTGGAAGTAACCACACAGTCTCAGTTGGGCCTCTGGAGATAGCACATCATGTAGTAGACTGTACAACTTTATAGCCGGCTCCAGAGCTGACGCGGCCAATCCAGTTGGAGGCCTAAAGTCTTCCACGAGTCCAGAGACCACTGACTCATCAAGGCACTTGTAATTCTCAAATACCATTGCTAAAGTCTGCTCAATTTGTTCTTCAACTTCCCCAAGTATTCGATTCTATTGAAGCAATTACAGTCATATAATCATGTTGAGATGTCAGAAGCAAGTTTAGATAAGAATTAAGAGGCCAAAAGCGGGAAGGATCTTATTCAATTCAGCTAACTATTAACTTTATTATACATCAACAGTAGTATACTTCACTCCAAATTTAAGAAATTTGCTATCTTGTGAGAGAAATATAAGAAAAAAACATCTTTTTCTTTTGATGGAAAAGGAGCAAATACCTCTTGATGGCTCAATGGGGCAGTATCATGGCTCTTCATTAATACTGGCAGCAAGAGTTCATGCACCAGATTCAGCCAGTCAGCAGTCGGGGTTGCAATATCCACAATATAAGAAAGGTACCTGTAGGAGGAATGATGAATAGCAGCTCACTGAAGGGAGTAGGAGGAGGGTGCAAAGTAATTCAGAAAAATAATTGATGCAAAACCCAAGCAATAATGAGAAGGCCACTCACTGAAGGGAGTTCGAAAAAAAATCGATGCAAACCAAGCAATAATGAAAACGCCAAAGAAAACTAATTACCTCAACTTAGTGTAGGCATCTGAAACCCCATAGTATGATGCAAATTCTGTGAGCAACCATTTCCAAGAACCTTGCAAGACAAGATTTCTTTGCTGAATGTGTTGTGCTTTCATTGCAACTTCCAAAACAATGTCATACGCCACAGTCTCTGCAACTGAGCCATACTAGAGAAACAAAGAAAGGTATGAGTATAAATTTTAAGAAATTGGTCAACATGTTAAAAAGGATGACACATTCATTCACTTTATCACCAAGAAATGTTATTTAATCAGTTATTTAACAATTTATCGTGATAAATATGCTTCCCTGGTCACCTATATTGAAATTGATAATATTACTCAGTAGGAGGATATTACGGAGAACCATTTACTTTTTTTTGTGCGTAACCTTTTACTTTGCTGACACAGGTATTCTTAATGCACTAAACCCAAAACTACTCGGTAACTAAAAATACAATATAGCTATCATCAAGATCTTTAAAATGTATGATAAGTTGGTATAACCCTGCATCAGTACCTTTTTGTTGTTTTCATCCGCAGCAGTTGTATATTGGACATACAGATGTATGCGGCCCACAAGCTCATGCTCAGGCTCCCGGTATATTGACCACCAGCGAAGTTTGTCAGCCTACAGAAGAAAATTTAGAAGTTTTCTGGGTAACATCAATCGAACAAAAGGCATAATTGCTACGTAGTATTTCAAGAGCACCAAACTATGGAAATCTACAAGAATCTTTTTCTTTCACGAACTTCCAAAAAAGCAACAAAATAGTTAGAATATCTTACAGGTTCCTCTGCCATTGTAGCAACTTGAGCAACAACACGCCCACAGGGTTTTCCTTTGGAATCGGATACATCAATGATCAAATCATCTCCCAGACTATCTGGAAAGCTGAAAATGTCCAGAGAAAGGCATTCAGCTTCACACTAATTTCATAATATAAATTGATCTCTCAAAGAATATTTCTGGTCGGCTACTTCATCAGATACAAAAATTAAGAGTGGCATATACATTATAAAATTACATGCTATTATAGAAATTATCTTGTACGTACAAAACATGTGTTTATACAACAGACTAATTGGTCGGCTACTTCATCAGATACAAAAAAAATTAAGAGTGGCATATACATTATAAAATTACATGCTATTATAGAAATTATCTTGTACGTACAAAACATGTGTTTCTCCAGATCCTGGCTAAATTAAGAGTGGCACATACATTATAAAATTACGTGCTATTATAGAAATTATCTTGTACGTACAAAAGATGTGTTTCTCCAGATCCTGGCTGCATTGGTACCACGTCATCTTCAGGTGAACTTTTAAGCCTCAGTTTGCACGAATATGTCTCTGAGGACAGAACATGATGAGGTCAGGGGTCAAGAGGCTGCATGCTATGACAGAAATACACTTTCAACTTGATTTGCAGTGGTCAGTTACGCAAGACGGGAAGAGAGAGTTTCCTTCTTCAGAGTCCTAAAGCATATTTACCTTGTTGTATTTCATCTGCTGAACTGCTGCGAAGGGTACTCACGCCAACTTTTAGCAGACCAGATACCTGCTTTATATATTGAGCACTTGCTTGCATGTATGCTAAGCTGTGCTTCGAAAATGAACTATTAGGGGGTACATGCGGTGATACTTGAACTCTCCTGACTGTCTCCCACCCAGATGTGATTGATGATTGTACGTTGGACAAACGGTGCTTAACTGAATCGAATCTCACCACTGGCAATGATGAAAAACTGCAACCAGAAGGCATGTCTACAGACATACGAACTTTGCGAACTGTAATAAATTGAATTATGTTAGCATTTAACATCATGGCAATTTCTGAGAAGTTTACAGAGCAAGTGAAGAGAAAGTCCTAACAGCTAGCATGATCAGCAACACTATTAGAAGTCCTGGCAGACAGCAAGTAGAAAGTCCAAAGATTTGGTATGCATTTGGGAATTATACCTTGTACTTTCATTTTGCCAATTGTTTTCTTGGGTTTTGATGGAGCGCCTTCAGTAACTAGTTCTGATGCCCGTTTTGTCATAAGCTCCTCTTCAGATTGCAGCAGCACATCTTGCAAGCTAAATGAAACACGCAAGAAGATGAATTTACCTAGGTGTATAACTATGTCTGTACTGTAACATGTAAAAGAGTAGTATAATGGCATGCCTGAACAAGTAACTTGCACCCTACACTAATTCAAACCAATGAATGATATGCTTACAAAGATACTTGCTTCATCAATCCAGCTTAGAACACCTTGACAAGTTTTGAAGCGTTAAAGGAGGAGATACAGGTGTGTGTTATTTGAAGGCGTTGTGAGTTTGTGGCCATTTTTCAGTGTAATAATACTCAGCAATAAGACAATGGCGAGACCTATAATTCTTGGAAAAAATGGCAGTATCTTAGTTTAGGCTAAGATACAAGTGTATGAAAGGTTGAATGATTGGTGTTCACAAACAAAGAAGCTATTTTGGCTGACAATATGTCTTTTACTTTTTACAATTTGCATCAACAGAGGGACACTGAACTTGCAATGGAACACATTGACTTAAGTTCGAGCATGGTTTTGCTTCCAGGACGGACTGAATCTATTACCACCCGAGGTAAAGGACTGATTAGGCATGCTAGGAGCCTTGGAGGCCAGGCTAGGACCCACAGGCACACTAGCTAAGAGATGGTGTCCAAATGGACGGAACAGGTTGGGCTCAAACTTCTATCCAATTCAACGCTGATTAATGAAATGCAAACTTATCCTTAACTAAAATTGTTATTGTGCAGATGGTAACTAAAAGCAGTAAGAAAAGTGCAGCTAGAACATTTCATGACATCTTTACAGTTGGTGATTTTTACAAGCATGAAATAATTCAACCATAACTCACCTAAATGTATCTCTCAACAACGTGCATTCATTTTCCAGAAAAACTGGAGCTTCCATACAGCCTCTAGCCCATGCATGAAGACACAGGCGAACACAAGCATCATATGCAAGGACGGAATACCATGGCCCTTGCAAACTGTTTTTTATTAAACATGTCAGTAAAGAAATATGTAACAGTAAACAAAATATTATTATTAATGTGTACTCTACATACCTGGCATGAAACGTTGGGACCCGAACAGGAACTGAACTAGATGGCTTGCTGCTGTGCTTTCCATTCAAAGTGCTCCTACATGGTAGAACGATTAGTCAGAATCGCGTGCCAAGATAAGAAATACAGTTCAGTTCTAAATGATGGTTTGATCGAGTATCCAGTATTACAAAAGCTACCTATTAGTCTTGTCAGGCAAGTTAGCTCCCAAGATATCATCACCCTGTTCCTCTTTTTTGACAGTTGAACCATCCGATACACTTGCATCTGCACCAGTTCTGGTATCACAGTGAGGAGCTGGTGAAGCTTCCTGACTGTAATCATGTATTGGTGGGGCACTGGGGACATCAGATAAACCATCCTGCACATGACACATTCAATTGTGCATCAGTAAAATATACACACTCCATTATCTAAGAACTGTATCATAAGTTCATAACTTCACATCTATTTGAGAAAGCAGGGCAACAGACAAACCCTAATAATCAGGATGACCCACACAAAAGAAAATTTTGGCCAGCAACTTTAGTTCCTAGGTTACATTATCCATTGAAACCAATAACAATATGATTATGATGGAAGTGAGGAAGTAAAATTTTCTTGCAATTTGCAAAGAGAAGAGAATATCCACTTATCCAGATCATAATGGTAAATAAAATCGAGTTTCTCCTATAATTGGTAGAAAAAAAAATTGGCCGGATCATCATCCAAGTGAACTAAATGCAGAAGCATGTTAAGGAGATACAAACAACCTGGGGGCTTGTATCTTAAGAGTAGGTGTCTGAAGAAGGTTTGTTCAATAGGCAGGATATTTGTAGCAATATCTCTATATGTTGAATCATTTTCATGCCTAGCGCGCCTGCAAAGAATAACTATCTACCGCGGCCATATTGATCATCATGCTAACCGCAAATATGATTGCTTGCTTGCCAGCAGTAGCATCTGGAGAAGGTTTGTTGAATGAGCAGAACATTTGTTGCAATATATATCCCTATGTTGAACAATTGTAATGCCTAGTGCATGCGCGGAGACTACTTATCATGAACATATTGATCTTCATGTTACCCGCATACATGATTGCTTGATTATCCCATAGACAATGCTAAAGCTTTTATATGCAACCAAGGAGTGGAACAGAGTGGAAATTGTGTTCTGTAAGTTTGATATATGGCAGCGAGTGAAGCAGGGGCTAAACAAACCGAGAACGGTTCATCAAATTAGCAGAGAAGAAGAAAACGAACCATCTGGGAGGAAGACTTGACGTTGGCTCGAGCAGCAGGGACCTGGGCAGAGTAGCGCTCCTGCTGGTAATTCCTCGAGTTGGAAGGCTTGTTACTAGCCGCCGCGACGCGAGCCTTGGGAACCGCATTGCTCGCCTCCCTCCTGGCGGGGCCAGTGTGGGAGTACTCCGACGCGTACCCGCCGCCCACGCCGTTGCTCCGGCGCGCCGCAGTGGGCTGGGTGGAGAACTCGGAGCTGCCGGCGGAGTCCGAGTACTCCTCCTCCTCCGCGTACGCGGCGGCGGCGCGCGCCTGCTGCGGCTGCGTGCGCGGCCTGGGCAGCGCCGTGTCCCTGGAGGAGCTCAGATCCGAGTAGCCGTCGCTGGAGTAGTAGCTGCTGTGGTGCTGCTGCTGGTGCGCGTGCGCGTTGGCGTAGCGGTAGAGCGGCGCGGCGGCGGCGCGGTGCGCCCGCGGCGAGGAGTCGACGGAGTACCTGCCGCCGCCGCCGCCGCTGCAGACCTCGTCGGCGTCGGAGGACTCGTCCATGTCGGAGGCGGAGGAGGCGCTGGTGCGCAGCGCGGTGGAAGGTACGGAGGCGCGGGGCAGGTGCCCGCTCCGGAACTTCTCCGGCGGCGGCATGCCGAGCCCGCCCGCGCCCCGCGCCGCCCGCAGCGCGTCCATCCGGTCGTGGCTGTGCAGCGCCCCCGCGCCGTGTCCCTGCCACATTCGTAACCAACGCGTCAGAGGTCGATCCCGGCTAGCCAGCTAGGGTTCAGTCAGGGCGGAGCGCGGCGGCGGTGGCGGCGAGGGGGAGGTCACTCACCTCCCGCACCCACTTGAGCGCGTCCCGATCCAGCCCCTCGGTGAACATCATGGAGGGCATGCAAATCCCAGCTCCTCTGCAACGCCCACCCAAATCCAACACCAAATTCAGACCCAGCAAAACCAAATGCAGCGCAGCGCCCGGAAATCCGGCAAAAAAAATCCCGTCGGAAAATGCAGAGCGGCGCACGGGGGGATTTCGACGGATTCGGGAGCCGAATCGGCGGGGGAGAGGGATTAAAAGTGGTAACTTACTTGGGAAGCCAAATCGGGCCGCGCGGATTTCGCGGTTGGAGCTGGGAGTGACGCGAGCGGCGCGGTTTGAATTGCAGACGGAGCCGCGGCGAGGGAGCTGGGAGGACGACAGCGATGGGAGGCTTTGCTAGGCTCCGGGAAAGCGAAACGGAGTGGGGGAGAAAGGAGGAGGAAAGGGAAAGGGACGAGAGGGAGTTTATTGCCTACTACTGCCCTAGTATGTCAGTGTAAATAAAACTAAAACCCCCGTGGTACTGCTAGTTTATTCGAATTAATTAATTCAACGTGACGGAGACGGCGGGGGTCTTTGCAGTTACACCCCTGACTGCGCCGCGCCATTTTTGGAAGGTTAATAATAGTGGGGAAGACTGGGAGGAGGTGATCTCCACGTGACGGACGCGCGACCATAATCCGGCGGCAAATCGCCGCAGAAAAGGAAAGCATCGGATAGAATTAGATCGTCGGCTGGAAAATTGGAACTGTAGTATCCGCACGTATCCCTGCTCCCGATCTCTCGTATACTCCTGGTATCTTTTCTTTTCGTTTCGTTTTCTTTGTATATATATTGTGGTGGCGCCATGAATCGGAAAGGAATTTGCTTCGACATGAGGTTCTCTCAACTTCAAATAGTCGCATCTTTTCTCGAAAAAAAGGATTTGCTTCGGCCTGTAGCTTTGCATTTTTCAACAATAGGGAGGGCGTGATTAGCAAAAGGGTGTTTGGTTCCTGCAGGCGTACGTGGGACGGGAGCCCCAACGGGAGGGTGCGTGCGCCGCGGCGGGCGGCGTTGACGGCGTCAGGCGGTCATGGGCCGTAACGGTCGAACGAGGTGGTGGGAAAGTGGAGGACGAGTGCGACGACTCGGCGACAGCACACACTGTGGAGTGGAGTGGAGTGGGAACGCAGCGCCCGCCCGCACGCTCCGGAGCGTCTACACCGTCCACTTCCTCAGACCTGAGACGATCTGGGCCGTCGGTTCGCGTGGGCGGTGGCATGTGCGCGGGCCCCGCGTGCCGGGCCTCCTTTTCGAACGACGGTGCATGGGAATTTCCTGGGCGCTGCCGCGGAAGGACGGGCCTGCCCCTGCTGGTTCCGCGAAATTGCGGGGGAATGGTGAGGATCCTGCCACTGAAGGAGGGACGTGAGCTTTCGGCGTGGCCCCTGGTTTGGGGCTTTTGCCGTGACGGGGACGACGTGCGTACGGGTGGGGACGGGGTGGTGACCCGGCGGGGAGCATATGGCCAAAGCCGCCATCACGCTCCGCTCCGACCATTGGCATTTTCTGCTTCCTTTTTTTGAATGAACGGTCCATAAACTGCGTCGCAAACTCTCTTTTTCCATATTAGCTGCACATTTATTGCATCATCAGCAAAAGCCAGCATCATGCTCCGCTCCACCATTTTGTTTTGCACCGCCGCTCTAACCACTGGCATTTTGTAGTATTTTCCTTTCTCAATGAACGGTAGATAAGCTACTACTACGTTTCAAACTCCTTTTTCCCCATTAGCTGCACCTGCATTTTAAATTTTCTAATCTTTTAGGTTTTCTGGGTTGCTTACAACGTCGGCCGTTAAGGCTGTAAATCTTCATCATCTATTACAACCAAGCTCTCGAGCATCCAGCTAAAATACGTCATCGTTTGGTCGAGCCGAGCTCCTCGAGCGGAACAAGTTCTATCTTAAACTGGACTTGTAGAGGTTGCTTAAATGAACCATGAATTTCACATTTCCGTCGTTTCTACCGTCAAGTTGCAAATCGCGGTCGGAATCAAACTCTAGAGTTGTTTTGCACGTGACGAAAAGAAAAACTCAAATTACTGCTACTCTCACTGGAAATGTGGACCCACCTATCATATCAATCTCGTTTCAAACTCAGATCGATGGCGTGGCCACCCTAAATCTAGCCTGTGTGGCGCGTTGGGAGTGTCGTGGGCGCGACTTGAGATTGGCCGCTAACATGTTTGTGACGGCGTGGCAAGGGTGACACACGAGCGGGTCCAGCGTGGCCTTGCGACCCAGCATCCATGCTCCGTCTAAGGTGGGGTAATTATAATTGATCGGTAGTTAATGGAGGAATAAAATTTGGGTGGGAGATTAATGTGACATGTGGATCCCACCGTCAGTTCGAGTAACACGTACTCCTAGTCTACCAAACTGTTAAGGATTGATTTAGACCGGGATTTGCAAGTTTAGGATATACACGCTAGGGGTTTAGAGTTTGGGGTTCATTTTGTCGAACCTCTACGAGTTTAGGGTCTGTAATAGACTTTTTTTTTCCTTCTCGAGCTTACCTAGTCTTTTTTTTCTTCCTAAAATAGTTGCATAGACGTTATTCTTTGCGAAACTATTCCATTTGTAGATGAGTGAACAGCAGTGATTTTCTTGAATTGTACTGAGTAGCAAGTTATGTCGAGACGAGCTAAAGTGAAATTGTGGAAAGCACTCTTTTCCCCATTATTTGCATTCCAAAGAAATTTTTCTTTCTTGTTTCCCGTATATCCCTGCGGGGTCGGTTACCACGTCGTCGTCACGAGTCCTTTTCCTACAGGCTACAGCGCGAGAGGGAACAAAAAGAACGGGAAGCGCTACGATCGATAGGTGCCATGCTGCCATGTACCAGGTGTCTTCCAATCATCACCGAAAACATTTTCCGTGACGGCTACTGGAATTGCCCAGCCATTTGAGCAAGTTTGCTCGCGCATTTCCTTTCGGTCGCGCGGAAGAAAGGGAGCAGTTCGGTCGGGTAGACGAGAGAAACGCTGCAGGATTTGCGATTTGGTGGTTCGTCGCCGGCGCCGCCGGTCTGACGCACGCACATGGAACGTGCTGCGAGCGCGAGCTGGACCCACGGAAAGGTTGCGCGCGTTCACGGCGATAATAACACGTAACTGCCGGTTAACTACACGTTAATTACCTCCAAAATAATTGGCAGCTCGTTAATTTTTGCAGTACTGCTCAAGTATACTCTGCCGCGCTGTTGACCTTCCGATCCTGCGTGGAATTTCCTGTCCGGCCGGCGACGTCGTGTACCGTGCGTGGTGCGAGCATCACGTGGGGTGGGGCAGCTGACGGGGCATCTTCCTCGCGAGATCCGCTTGCTTCGGTGGGAAGGAATGTCAGTCGGGCTGGGGCGAGCGGAGGTTCTTCTTCCAGCGGCATTACCATTTTTTTTGCAAGGATACCCTCTTTTATTAATGGCAAGTGGGGCTGCATTGCAGTTGCAGATGGAGACGAGAAGCAAAGGTCCATGTAACATGGCAGACGCCATGGGGCGGGGCCTACGGGGCAATTGCTTGGCGCGCGCTCCAGCAGTTTCCTCAAAACGATACTCCCTCATCCCTTTTTCAGGTTTAGGTTTCACCGTAAATTTATATACTTATATAAATTTGGACAGAGATTTGTACCAGTGATCTTGTTTTCAAATAAACAAAAAAAAAAATTGAGTTTCAAAAAATCTAAAAAAAAGATCTGCATATAGCCAACAATGTATTCCACAAACGTGTAAAATGTCAATTTCAAATACTTTATATTTTAAGCTACACAAAAATAACAAAAGTGCAGATCTGAGTAGTCATTTTCAAATCTCAAAAAACATATAAGATTTTGTTATTTTTGTCTAACACAAAATAAAAATAATTTGGGGTTGAGATTTTGCATGATTGTAGGATGTATCACTAACAATCTTTAGTTAGATTTTTTTGATAACTTATAAATATATTTTTTAATTTTTTAAAAATGGCAAGAGCACTGGAGCTCGGGAGTCAAAAGCACTTCTCATATAAATTTTTGTCTCAAAAGTTATACCAATGAGCTCATATTCACATACACTTTTCAATGATGATTTTTTATAAGTATAACATATATACTATTGATCAAATTAGTGGTTAGAGATCGCGCACGGAAAACTAAGACGCCACTTCCTACGAGACCGAGGGTGTATAGCTAATGCAATTGCTTTGCATCGCAATTTGGCAATAGCCGCTTGTACTCCCTTCCCAAGAGGTAGGATTTTCCCACGCGTAGTTCATGTACAACTTTAACTAATAATATATACAATATTGGATTATATAAATTTAAAAAATGATATTGTTGCATTCGTATTGCAAATCTCTCTCATTTTGCATATATTTATACAATTTTTGTGGTCATATACTATAAGTACAAATCTCAACTATCTAAAAAAGGAGTAAGGTTCCGTGTTTCGCTCCATACTGTCTTGCTCCTTCTTGCGTCCAATGTTGTGCATTCCGCTTCTCCTTTTGTCCAAGGATCCATGTTCCGCATGTCAGCTGTTGATTAATTCCCTCGAAATCGCACTCTCTCCCAACGGCAGTTCCACGAAAAAAAGGCACACCCATTCCTACCAAAGATCCCCCATCCCATGACGATAGTTCCACGGGAGCACACCACATTGTCCTAGTTGCTCGTCTACTGCAATTGAGAGCCGGGGGTTTTTTGGACCATCACACGACCCCATTTCCCTCATTAGTAACTTGAGTTGATTGAATTATTTGACTTTGCTAATATTTTTGAAGGAAACGAAATTTTGTGGACTTGTTTTAATTTATTTCACAGTCTTGGTGTTAAAACATTTTTCATATTAGTGGATTAACATGAAAAATGCAATTTGTTTGTGTTTTGTTTCAACCATTTGGCTTTGCAAATTAAAATGGGTTTCGTATGTTCCATATTTAAACATATTATTTATGTGATTTTCTCAAAAGTGTTTTTTATTTAGGGCATTATGAAAACCCTATAAGAAAACTACCTTTAGAATATTATGTAAGTAGCCATATTAGGACAAAATGCATCAAATGATTTTTATAAAATATGTTTTGAATTGCGATACTGTTCTTTAGGTTGAGTATACCTATTTTTGATTTTTAGAAATCTTTGTGATATTATTTGAGATGTATTTGAGCTAATATGTGGCTCAATCATAAAAAAGACCAAGAGAAAAAAAATGATCCGGCCAGCATGGGCTGTACTAACCGGTTAGCCAGGAGTAGCCATGGTGGGTTCTCTGCCTCTCTTCTTTTTTTTCTTAAACCAAATTCTTCCGCTGGCCCATGTATTCTTCTCTATTTACTTGTTTTCCCTTTTGCTATTGGGCCACGTTAACCAGACCTGAGTTGTGCACGTCGTCCTCCACCTTCCCGCATACGCGTACACGGCCTCCACGGCCTCTTAACGGCCATCGCTAATAATGGTAATGGGCAGGGTATGGGTAGGGTAGAACAATACCATACCCATATCCGTATAGCCAATGGGTAAAAATTTCTACCCATACATGTATCCATGGGTTAAAACTTTATCCATACCCATATCTGACGGGTAGTCGTATCCATTGGGTACTTGGTGGGTGGGTTAAATTGTACATAGGTTAATAATATTTACATTTATCGGTAACAAATTTAATTGAAAAAAAATATCTCAACTCAATAACTAGAGTTGAGTACATAACAATTAATATAATATAAAATTATATCATCATATTCTAACTCATAAGTCAACAAAAATAGACGAGTCATGTAAGATTTGACAATAAATGGACAGGGTATGGGTTTACCCGCGGGTGTGAGGCCATACTCATGCCCTGCCCATGATTTAACGGGCAAGGTACGTGTCGGGGGGATGACCCCCGGTAGGTCATGCGGTGACACAGCATACCACTGCATGTTGTAGTATACAAGTCATTGATATGACCTTCATGAAGGGACTTCTTCACAAATATCACATCTCTCAGAGTGGTACAACAGAAACATTGCAGGTCATAACACTCTAGATTATATTACAAACATGGTTCCATTGCCACCACATAGTCATATTCATAATTGTAAAGTAATGTTTTGATTCTCAATGCAGGAGTGATAAGTATATAGCTTTGCGAGTAAATTGATAGAACATAATCAAGATGGCATGAGCAAGAGTGAACTTGCCTGGTGACTGCGAGATAGTGCAGTTCGATGTTTTGGATGGAACCTGAACCTCAGGTTCTGTAAAGAAGCATCATTGTCCGGTAAGAACAATTTTATAAAATCCAAATGATGCATGCATGGGTGTATTGTTTTATGTTCAATCCCTTTCCCCAGACTACTTATTAAATTTGGATGGTTTAAATTTAATTGGAACATTTATGCCTTATGCAGTAATTTATAGTCTTTTTTATACTATTTTTCTGATAAAAGAAAAGGTTTAGGATTAATAGAATTTTTTGGAAAATATCAACCTTAAATAAAAAGGTTATTTGTAATAAAATATTTCTCCTTTTGGAAATATTGAATTTTTAAAATATTAAAGTTATTATGGAATTTTCCTTGATTTTATATATCCAAGGAAAATTGCAATTTGAATTTTCCATTTAAAATTCAGATCAAAAATTCTTAAATTTGAATTCTCATTGTTTATTTCATTTCATTTTTTTGTTAAGGAATAGTTTCTATGATTTATTCATATTTTTCTTGAACTTTTGGAGTTGTTTTGGATTTATTTGCAATCTTCATAGTGTAGGATTTTAAATTCAAATTCGAATTGAATTAAACCCTAAATCAAATGACCAAAATACCCCTTTGGGTCCCACTGGTCAGCCCACTTGGTCGAACCGGACCAACTCGGCCCAAGACGACCGCGTCGGCCCACTCACTCGCTCGCTCACTCTCTTTCTCAACCCTAACCCTAACGCTCTGGCGACCCCGTGGCGATAAGACCGCCGTCACCGTCGCCGCCACGCTCCGACCAGCTCCGGCCACCCCCGGCCATGCCACCGGTCACGTTCGAACCGCCGCGCGACGATCTATCGATTGGTCCGCGTGGATTCGTCGGATTCTTCCTCCTTCTCCAGATCGCCACCATGCTGGATCTGGGGACGAATCACCTCCGACGATTGGTTGTCTCCGGCGAGCTGTGCTCTTCGTCATCGACTCTCGCGTGCACATGGGACTGTCTTGGCGCGGGTGATGCTATGGCATCGCCTGGGGACAGCATCGCATGTGCCGTCGTCCCTAGGGCGCTGCGCTGGTGGTTGAGTTCGTCGGTGTAACGCCGGCGTCCACCCTGGACTTGCAGCTGCTGCGATCGCGCGGGCACTGCCTCGCCATGCCGTAGCCTCTGCTTCCAGGCGCAGGTACGTCCTCCATGTCCTCCTCCCTCTCTACTCCTTGTCTGTGCGCCTCCATGTCTCTGCTGCTCCTCTTCTTCTCCTCTCCTTGCTTCTTGATGATCCTAGGATCATGCAGGACCTTGCTACTGATGCCCATTGCATCCAATCCTACCTCTCTGCAAGCCCTGGCCAGCCAAACCATTACTGGTCACTGGCCAAAATTGTATGTTGTTGATGTGATGTTCATGGCCATGGCTGCTCTGCTCCATCTGCTACTGCTATGCTATGCTACGCTATGCTATGCTTGATGTGCTGCCTAGGCTTACTGGTGCCATACTCTTGCTTGTCTAGGTCTACTGCTATTCAATTGCTTGTTGGTGATGCTTGCTGTCAGTGTTGGCCATTACCCTGACACTTGTGATGCTTGTGGTGCTCTCATGTGTCTTGCACATGATCCAATTAATCCATTGGATCAATAGATACTAGTGGCTAGGCTCTATGTCTTGTCTGGTTGTTTCTCTAGCCATTAGCTAAGCTTCCAGTCTTTGCTGGTTGCCATTTGGTTAGCCTCTGATGCCTATTGATGGTTGTCTATCTCTTTGAATGGCTTGTGATGCTACTGGTTCTTTACTAGTGTCTTATGTGCATGCTTAGTGGATAATTAATCTACTTATTCTTGCAGTAATACTTGGTTAAATGGTTTTGATAGCCAGATAGTCATTACTGAAGAAATTGCTTCAGTAATCCTTCTATGCATGTCATGCGGTTACCCAGTGTTGATTTCTGTTAGTTATATTTGATGAACCATGTGTTGGTGATGATTCGACTGTGTAAATTGTTGCTTAAATGAATTCCAACATTATTTGGAATGGATATACTTGTCTGAACCAACATGGTAATGAAGACAACTAGCCTATCTGGCTTAGTTTGCTTGTTAGGCTAGTGTTGTGACCTCAGTAGCTTGCTACTGCATCTGGTTGCATCCTATTTGGCTATTTGGTGGATTTTATGAAAATATAATCAAACTCCACAGTTGGGAATCATATGTATGAATGCCATGTGGATGCTTTTGATGAAAACTAGGTTGATCTGATGGTTTAACACACCATATGGTGCTAGGTTCATTAGTTGGCTACTGTTCTAGGGTTCTAGTGACTTGGATGGCTAGTACTAGATATACTTATGCATATCCGGTGACTAACTCTCTAGTTCTTGGTATGGCCTCTTCTTCCTAGCATCACTTGGTAAATACCAAGTGATGATATACCCTGTGGAGCATTTGCTCCACACCAAGTGTGTGTATGAGCATGCTTATGATGGATTGGATCATGAGATCCATCCATGTATGATGTATACCTTGCTCCAGCTCCTAGATAGATGTTTTGTGTCGATGCAGTGCTTCTGGATGGTTGATTTGATCGCAGCCCTTCACCTCCTAGCTCCTGGATGATCTATCCTTAGGTCACCATGATCTATGGATGGTTGGGTTTGGTTTTTGGGTTTGATTTCTCTGGATGAATATGGAAATTCTCTATTGGTGGTTCTGAAGTTGTTCTTGTTGTTCTTCTTGATGAACTGATGAATACAACCCTATCTCTAAGCATTGTGCCATTTATAGCACAAGGTGTTGTGCTCCTTGGTCGATAACACTTGTGTGTGTGATGTGTTGTCTTGCCCTTCTCCCCTTTCTCATGATGGTGAAAAGCTGCTGGCTCCCTCTTTGGCTTTGGTTGGGACTTGATTACTCCCTGCCAAGGCTTATCACTTGCGTTTCTAGTTCTTTTTTACTGCCAAGTGTCAATGACACTTGTTACTGGACAGATTCTTCTATTTTCTCATATTCTACAGGTTTCCAAGACATATCAAGCTTTGGAGAATAACAAGATGAAGAATTGATGAAGACTTTAGTTTAGAAATCATCCAAGTGATGTAATCTTCATTTTCTGTATTTTATTATTCATTCTTGTATATTGGATATTGTAGTGACAATGTAATTATGTGTGCATGATCAATAAAGCTCAAAGTTTTGTTTATGAGATTTTGTAAATTTTTGATATTTACTTATGAGTTATTTGTATATATTTTATATACTTTTGAATAATTTGTATATGTGTGTTGTGGTTATGAATTCATAATCCATTTATATATTGTTTAATTATCACTTCTTTTGTTTTGAATTCAATTTGAAATGCAAATCAAACATTCTCCCAAAACTCTAAATTTCAAAAGAGGTCATGTCGAAATTCATAGCACTGACCTTGCTCTAACCCTAATAGCAACGAGAGAGAAACCTCGATCCCTCTTAGGTTTTATGCAACAAAGTGCGGAAATTTCCCCCGTTTTGCGATAAAATGCACATCTCATTTTCTAAATCTACCCTTCGTTGTCCTATGTTCTGGGATATTACAACCTCTCCCCCTTAACAGAAACTTCGTCCCGAAGTTGTAGTTGAAGTACCTGAATAGCTCGGGGTAAGATTTTCTGAGATCGTCTTCCTTTTACCAAGTTGTTTCTCGCTCGGGTGATGTTTCCATTAAACCTTGCAATACTTGATTGCCCTATTTCTTAGCTTCTTCCAATGTTCTTCCAAAATCTTTGCTCATAAGTTAAATCTGATTGCAATTCTAGCTCTTCATGTGAGACTGGGTCATCTGGTGCTTTCATACATTTCCGAAGCTGAGATACATGAAATACATTGTGAATCAAACTCAACTTCTCGGGTAATTCTAGCTCAAAAGTTGTCTCTCTGTTCTGGCTGAGTATTTTGAATGGTCCTATATATCGAGGACTTAATTTTCCTTTCACACCGAACCTCTTTAGTCCTTTCATCGGACTAACTTTTAAGTAAACCATATCTCCCACCTTGGGTTCCCACAATCTTCTCTTCTGGTCTGCATAACTCTTTTGTCGACTCTGAGCTATGTTGAGTCTATCTCTGATGACCTCTATAACCCATTGTCTTTCCTTAATGTAACCTGGTGCAAACTCTTTATTCTCTCCTGTTTCAAACCAACGGATTGGAGATTTGCACTCTCTTCCATATAATGCTTCATATGGTGCCATTTGGATACTACTTTGATAACTATTGTTGTATGAGAATTCTGGTAATGGTAAGTGATCCTCCCATGAGCCTCCAAAGTCTAGAGCACAAGCTCTAAGCATGTCTTCAAGTATTTGATTTGTTCTTTCCGTTTGTCCTCCGGTTTGTGGATGATATGCCATGCTAAAATCCAACTTGGATCCTAGAGCTTCTTGGAGTTGCTTCCAAAATGCTGATGCGAAGATTGAATCTCTATATGAGACTATCTTCTTCGGTACTCCATGTTTACTAACTATCTCTTTAACATAGATATCCACAATCTTTTCCAAAGTGTCTTTCTGGTTTACTGCTAGAAAATGAACACTCTTAGTAAGTCTATCAACAATTACCCATATCATATCATTCCTTTTACTAGTCATTAGTAGACCAGTAACAAAGTCCATTCCAATCTCATCCCATTCCCATTCCGAAATTTCCAAAGGTTTAAGTAATCCAGCAGGACTCTGATGTTCGGCCTTTACTCGTTGATATGTATGGCATTCCTAAACATACTTGGCTATCTCCCTTTTTCATGTTGTTCCACTAGAACATCTCTTTCAGATCCATATACATCTTGGTACTTCCCGGATGTATCGAGTAAGGTGTTTCATGAGCTTCCTTAAGTATGATTGCCTTAACTTCTGGATCATCTGGTACACACATCCTCTTTTGAAAATATAATGAGTCAAAATCTCCTACATGAAATTTTGATGGTTTTCCTTCCTCTATCCTCTTTATTTCCTCTTGGATGAATGGATCATCAACTTGTTTCCGAATGATCTCACATTTCAAATCAGAATACATCTCATCCATGATCCTTAAAGTTGCTATACTTCCTACTGCATCACCTTGAATGAGTAAGATCTGAGCTTCTTCTAGTTCTTTCCGAAGTTCCTTTGGAATTTCTCATTCCGTAGGTTGATTCTCAGTACTTTTTCTACTCAAAGCATCTGTTATGACATTAGCTTTGACTGGTGTATAGTTGATCGTCAATTCATAATCCTTGACCAACTCTAACCATCTCTTCTGTCTCATGTTCAATTCCTTTTGAGTAAAGAAATACTTCAAACTCTTATGATTCGTATATAGCTCACACTTGGATCCATGAAGAAATTGGCTCCAACTCTTCAGAGCATACACGACTGCCGCCAACTCTAAGTCATGTACTTGGTAATTATGTTCATGTGGCTTCAGTTGTCTTGATACATAAGCTATCACTTTACGGTCTTGCATCAAAACACATCCAAGTCCATTCTTGGAAGCGTCACAATATACCATATAATCCTTTCCTGGTTCTGGAACTGCTAGTACTGGTGTTGTGGTTAACTTCTCTTTAAGTTTCTGGAAACTAGCTTCGCACTCATCAGTCCACACAAATGGGCTGTTTTTCTTTAACAACTTGGTCATTGGTCCTGCAATCTTCGAAAATCCCTCAATGAATCTTTGATGGTAACATGCCATTCCAAGAAATCCTCTTACTTCCTTAGCATTCTTGGGTGATTTCCACTCCAATACAGACTGAACTTTACTTGGATTCACCGCTACCCCCTCTTTGGTTATGACATGTCCAGGAAATTCTACACTATCCAACCAAAATTTGCACTTGCTGAACTTAGCATACAACTGATGTTCCCTCAAAATTTGCAAAACTATCTTCAAATGTTTTGCATGTTCTTCTTTGTCTTTGGAATATATCAGAATGCCATCAATGAACACTATCACAAACTTGTCCAAGTACTTCGTGAATATCTTGTTCATCAAATTCATGAAAATAGCTGGTGCATTTGTTAGTCCAAATGGTAGAACCAAGTATTCATGGTGTCCATGCCTTGATACAAACGCGTTTTTTGGAACATCTTCCTTCTTGATCTTGACTTGATGGTATCCTGACCTTAAATCTATCTTCGAGAAGACTCCTGCTCGTTGAACTTGATCAAATAGATCTTGTATTCTGGGTAAAGGATAATTGTTCTTGATTGTTACATTGTTGAGATTCCTATAATCTCCACACATCCTCTTACCTCCATCTCTCTTATCCACAAAGATAGCTGGTGTTCCCCACAGTGACACACTTTCTTGGATAAATCCTTTCTATTCCAGTTCATCAATCTAGGCTTTCAACTCCACTAACTACTTTGGTTCCATCTTATATGGTGGTTGAGCTATTGGTGTTGTGCCTGGAATCAGATCTATTGTGAATTCTATCTCCCTATCGGGTGGCATACCCGGTAATTCCTTGGGAAATACATCTTGAAACTCATTCACCACTGGAATTTCTTCAATCTTTACCTCCTTCAAGCTATTTAATTCCAATCCTATTTCCAATTGAGTGTACTTGTCTCCTTGAAATACTATCTGACCTCCAATGGAATTGCGGAGTGATACTGTTCTGTCTCCACAGTTTATCATTGCTCCATTCTCCGTCAACCAGTCCATCCCTAAGATGACTGATATGTCCTTCATGAGAATGATGAATAGGTCCGCGAAATACACACAGTCACATATGGTTATGACTTGTGCCTCTTTCACGTGGGTTACTAAGATCGTTCCCCCCGCGGATAAGACAGTTATGGGATATTCTAGTTTTGAACATCTAATCCCGTATTTTTCCACAAACTCCTGTGCAAGGAATGAAGTAGTTGCTCCAGTATCAAATAGTACTTTGCCAAGATGAGTAAGAATGCTGAGCGTACCTAGAACTGCTTGATCCGACTCTCCAGCTTGCTCCAAGGTTGTGCAATTCAGCTTCCCATATGGCTTGCCCCTCTTGTTGCGGTTGTTGTTGTTGTTGTTGTTGTTGCCGGTTGTTGTTGTTGCAGTTGTTGTAGTTGTTACCGCCTCCAGCTCGTCCTCCCTTCGAGTTCTGTCCACTCCAGGACGCCTTGTTCAGACACTCCGGCTTCATGTGCCCTTCTTGCCCACAACCATAGCATATGATCCTGGGTTTCTGACACTCTCTCATGATGTGCCCCCTATGCCCACAGTTGTTGCAGATTATCTGGGATTTCGGGTTCTGATTCGGACCTTCACGGTTATTTTGGTTACCGGTAGGTCGGTATCGTGGTTTGAAACTTCTATCCGGTGTTGGTTTAGTGATTGGGTACTTCATTGGCTCGATACGAGCCCTCTTCCTCCTTTCCTTTTGGACCTGCTTATAGTCATCCTCGAAAGTGACTGCCGAGTCAATCAGTTCCTGGAACTCTGCGGTCCGTGCTAACCTCAGTTGCATCTTCATATAAGGATTCATGCCTTTTATGAACCTCTTCTTTCTTTTCTCATCTGAATTAACCTCCTCTGGTGCATACCTAGCCAAACGGTTGAAATCACGAACATACTTCATGATTGGTGCAGTGTTTTGTTGTAACTCTTCAAACTCCCTCTTCTTCAACTCCACCACGCTTTCCGGAACATGAGCATCCCGGAACTTCTTCTTGAATTCCTCCCATGTGAACACATTCTCCGGTGGGTGTACAACGACAACATTCTCCCACCATGCGGGCCCTGACAAAAGATAGGTGGCATACCTAATTTTTTCCTCATCATTGCATCCCACCATCCTTAACTTCCGTTCTGTATCCATCAACCAATCTTCTGCATCCATTGGTTCTGGAGCTGATTGATGTCTACGTTCCCCCTCCTTTCCTGTAGACAGTGTTGGGCCTCCAAGAGCAGAGGTTTGTAGAACAGCAGCAAGTTTTCCCTTAAGTGGATCACCCAAGGTTTATCGAACTCAGGGAGGAAGAGGTCAAAGATATCCCTCTCATGCAACCACTGCAACCACAAAGCAAGAAGTCTCTCGTGTCCCCAACACACCTAATAGGTGCACTAGTTCGGCGAAGAGATAGTGAAATACGGGTGGTATGAATATATATGAGCAGTAGCAACGGTGCCGAGAAAATAGCTTGCTGGTGTGTAGTTGATGGTGGTAGTATTGCGGCAGTAGTAACACGGTGAAACGATAAACAAGCGGTAGTAACGCAGCGGTATTTAGGAACAAGGCCTAGGGATTAGACTTTCACTAGTGGACACTCTCAACATTGATCACATAACGGAATAGATAAATGCATACTCTACACTTTTGTTGGATGATGAACGCATTGCGTAGGATTACACGAACCCTCAATGCCGGAGTTAACAAGCTCCACAATCCGTTCATATTTAAGTAACCTTATAGTGTAAGATAGATCAAAAGACTAAACCAAGTACTAGCATAGCATGCACACTTTGTCACCTTCATGCATATGTAGGAGGAATAGATCACATCAATATTATCATAGCAATAGTTAACTTCGCAATCTACAAGAGATCATGATCATAGCATAAACCAAGTACTAACACGGTGCACACACTTGTCACCTTTACACACGTGCGGGAGGAATAGAACTACTTTAATAACTTTGCTAGAGTAGCACATAGATAAATTGTGATACAAACTCATATGAATCTCAATCATGTAAAGCGAGCTCATGAGATTATTGTATTGAGGTACATGGGAGAGAGATGAACCACATAGCTACAGCGAAGCCCTCAGCCTCGGCGATGGATTACTCCCTCCTCATCATGGAGGCAGCGATGGCGGTGAAGATGGCGGTGAAGACGGCGGTGGAGATGACTCCGGGGGCAATTCCCCATCCGGCAGGGTGCCGGAACAGAGAGTTCTGTCCCCCGAATTGGAGTTTCGCGATGGCGGCGGCGCCACAGTAACTTTTCTGGAGTTTCGTCAATTGGTACTTGCGTTTTTAGGTCGAAAGGGATTATATAGGCGAAGAGGCGGCGCGGGAGGGTCGAAGGGCGACGAAACCATAGGGCGGCGCGGCCGGGGCCCGGGCCGCGCCGGCCTATGGTCCGGGGGCCCGAGTGCCCCCTCCGGTCCTTCCGGGTGTTACGGATGCTTCCGGTGAAAATAGGAACCCGGGCGTTGATTTCGTCCGATTCCGAGAATATTTCGTTACTAGGATTTCACGAAACCAAAAACAGCGAGAAAACGAGAGCTGGCACTTCGGCATCTTGTTAATAGGTTAGTTCCAGAAAATGCACGAATATGACATAAAGTGTGCATAAAACATGTAGATAATATCAATAATGTGGCATGGAACATACGAAATTATCGATACGTCGGAGACGTATCAGCATCCCCAAGCTTAGTTACGCTCGTCCCGAGCAGGTAAAACGATAACACAGATAATTTCTGGAGTGACATGCCATCATAACCTTGATCATACTATTTGTAAAGCATATGTAATGAATGCAGCAATCCAAGACAATGGTAATGACATGAGTAAACAAATGAATCATAAAGCAAAGACTTTTCATGAATAGCACTTCAAGACAAGCATCAATAAGTCTTGCATAAGAGTTAACTCATAAAGCAATAAATCAAAGTAAAGGCATTGAAGCAACACAAAGGAAGATTAAGTTTCAGCGGTTGCTTTCAACTCATAACATGTATATCTCATGGATATTGTCAACATAGAGTAATATAATAAGTGCAATAAGCAAATATGTAGGAATCAATGCATAGTTCACACAAGTGTTTGCTTCTTGAGATGGAGAGAAATAGGTGAACTGACTCAACATTGAAAGTAAAAGAATGGTCCTCCATAGAGGAAAAGCATCGATTGCTATATTTGTGCTAGAGCTTTGATTTTGAAAACATGAAACAATTTTGTCAACGGTAGTAATAAAGCATATGCATCATGTAAATTATATCTTATAAGTTGCAAGCCTCATGCATAGTGTACTAATAGTGCCCGCACCTTGTCCTAATTAGCTTGGACTACCGGATCATCACAATGCACTTGTTTTTACCAAGTATCACAAAGGGGTACCTCTATGCCGCTTTGTACAAAGGTCTAAGGAGAAAGCTCGCATTGGATTTCTCGCTATTGATTATTCTTCAACTTAGACATCCATACCGGGACAACATAGACAACAGATAATGGACTCCTCTTTTATGCATAAGCATGTAACAACAATTAATAATTTTCTCATTTGAGATTGAGGATATATGTCCAAAGCTGAAACTTCCACCATGGATCATGGCTTTAGTTAGCGGCCCAATGTTCTTCTCTAACATATGCATGCTTAACCATAAGGTGGTAGATCTCTCTTACTTCAGACAAGACGGACATGCATAGCAACTCACATGATATTCAACAAAGAATAGTTGATGGCGTCCCCAGAAAACATGGTTATCGCACAACAAGCAACTTAATAAGAGATAAAGTGCATAATTACATATTCAATACCACAATAGTTTTTAAGCTATATGTCCCATGAGCTATATATTGCAAAGGTGAATGATGGAATTTTAAAGGTAGCACTCAAGCAATTTACTTTGGAATGGCGGAGAAATACCATGTAGTAGGTAGGTATGGTGGACACAAATGGCATAGTGTTGTTTGGCTCAAGGATTTGGATGCATGAGAAGTATTCCCTCTCGATACAAGGTTTAGGCTAGCAAGGTTGTTTGAAACAAACACATGTATGAACTAGTACAGCAAAACTTACATAAAAGACATATTACAAGCATTATAAGACTATACATCGTCTTCCTTGTTGTTCAAACTCAATACTAGAAATTATCTAGACCTTAGAGAAACCAAATATGCAAACCAAATTTTAGCATGCTCTATGTATTTCTTCATTAATAGGTGCAAAGTATATGATGCAAGAGCTTAAACATGAGCACAACAATTGCCAAGTATCACATTACCCAAGACATTATAGCAATTACTACATGTATCATTTTCCAATTCCAACCATATAACAATTTAACGAAGAAGAAACTTCGCCATGAATACTATGAGTAGAAACTAAGGACATACTTGTCCATATGCTACAGCGGAGCGTGTCTATCTCCCACACAAGCATGATGTAATCCAATTTATTCAAACACAAACAAAAACAAAAACAAACGGACGCTCCAAGTAAAGTACATAAGATGTGATTGAATAAAAATATAGTTTCAAGGGAGGAACTCGATAATGTTGTCAATGAAGAAGGGGATGCCTTGGGCATCCCCAAGCTTAGACGCTTGAGTCTTCTTGATATATGCAGGGGTGAACCACGGGGGCATCCCCAAGCTTAGAGCTTTCACTCTTCTTGATCATAGTATATCATCCTCCTCTCTTGACCCTTGAAAACTTCCTTCACACCAAACTCGAAACAAACTCATTAGAGGGTTAGTGCATAATCAAAAACTCACATGTTCAGAGGTGACACAATCATTCTTAACACTTCTGGACATTGCCCAAAGCTACTTGGAAGGTAATGGAACAAAGAAATCCACCCAACACAGCGAAAGAAGCAATGCGAAATAAAAGGCAGAATCTGTCAAAACAGAACAGTCCGTAAAGACGAATTTTAAAATGGCACCAGACTTGCTCAGATGAAAATGCTCAAATTGAATGAAAGTTGCGTACATATCTGAGGATCACTCACGTAAATTGGCATAATTTTCTGAGTTACCTACAGAGAATTTTGCCCAGATCCGTGACAGCAAAGAAAACAGTTTCTGCGCAGTAATCCAAATCTAGTATTGACTTTACTATCAAAGACTTTACTTGGCACAACAAAACACAAAACTAAGATAAGGAGAGGTTGCTACAGTAGTAAACAACTTCCAAGACACAAATATAAAACAAAGTACTGTAGCAAAATAACACATGGGTTATCTCCCAAGAAGTTTTTTCTTTATAGCCATTAAGATGGGCTCAGCAGTTTTAAATGATGCACTCGCAAGAAATAGTATTTGAAGCAAAAAGAGAGCATCAAGAGGCAAATTTAAAACAAATTTAAGTCTAACATGCTTCCTATGAAAGGGAATCTTGTACACAAATGAATTCATGAAGAACAAAGTGACAAGCATAAGAGGATAAAACACGAGCAACTTCAAGATTCTCAACATAAAGAGGGGAAACTTAATATTATTAAGATGCATATAACCACATTTCCCTCTCTCATAATAACTTTCAGTAGCATCATGGATGAAATCCACAATGTACCCATCACTTGAAACATTCTTATCATGGTTCATATGCATAGAAGTATCATTAAATTTGGCATAAGAAGAGTTCTTCTCATTAATAGTAATTGGAGCGAGGATTATTATCAAGAATTTGAACATGGTAAACAAGTTGCATATTAAGGGAATCGTTTTTGGTAACCCAATCATGACTATGACAAGTTTCATAAGGGTAGTTATAACCTATATCATAGCATTCTTTATAATAATCATCAAAGATCGGAGGCACGGTGTCATCATAAGAAATAGAATAGTTATCTTTCACAGTCGGTTTATCTATGACCATACCATCGTTGTTATTAGAAGGAGATGTATCAAACACATAATGATCAGTAGCAAAAGGATTTTCAAACACCTCTTCCCCAAGCTTAGAGCTTTCTATATCATTATGGGAGGAAGCATGGATAGCACTGACACTATGGCAATTATTATCATCATCATTTTCAGAATTAATTTCCCAGAGATTTGCAATATCAAAAGTAGTGTGATCATTCAAATCATGATTGCTAATGTATGTAAAGGGCATAGGAAGATCATCGTATTCAGATTCATTATCACAATAATCATCAGGAGCAACATACTTACGGTTACCTATCGTTATCTCATATACGCGGGGATACGCCGTTACCTCTTTCTTTTTATTCTCCTTCTTCTTCTTCTTCGTCCCCTTTTTCTTCTTCTTCTCTTCCTTCTCCTCGTTCCCTTCTCTAGGAGGAAGAGGCTTGAAGGGTGGCTTGTCCGCATAACCTGATTTACTTTCAGAAACAATAGAAGAAACTTGGGAGGATCCCTCCTTTTCATTAATTAGTTGAAAACACACAGCGGTCCTATCATATTTTGGCAAGGTGTCATCTTCTAAAATATTTTGTATGTAAGTATTTGTATGGATATTACCAACGCAATAAGAAAAACACCCATGCAGGACATCATCAATATCAAGATCACTCATATGTAACAAAGAGATTTTTCTCGGCAGTTCTTCACACCCCAAAAATAAAGTAAGTTCATCATGCTGATTAGGAGTAATTTCATCATCACAATACAAATTTGCAGCACTCATTGGGTTCAAATTATCATTGGAGGAGCATTGAAAATTAAAATGACCCACTTCATGGCAAACTTCACAAATAAAAGGATAGAGGGCACAAACTTTTTTACCAAGATCATCTAGAGCCCTAAACCACTTTCTAGTTTTTTCATTAGCATGATGGATACAATATTCATCTTTGATTTGATTAATTCCACAAGGTCTATGTATTCCACAAAAATTAACATGCTTATAGGAAATAGCATTCTTAGGAGTTTGAGCATGCTTATTGCAATAATAATCAACAATTTCATTCTTCATGCAAGCCTCTTTAAAAGGTTCATGATACTTATCAAAATTCTTCTTAGGCAATTCAAAATGAGAAGCAAAGGATTTATAAAGATTTGCAGCAACTTGAGAGTCAAGACCATAAGTAGCACTCATATTTCGAAATTTATCGGTATCCATAAAAGCTTCAATGCATTCATAATCATAATTTATACACGACTCTTTACCTTTGTCGTTCTCCCATCCTTCGAGCGTTGTCCTCAATCCGATCAAGAAGATCCCACCTAGCTTCAACCTCCTCGCTTGTGAAAGATCCCCCCGAACACGCGTCCAGATAGTCCTTGTGTTGTCCTGAAAGCCTCGCATAAAAATTATTAATAATAACATTACGGGGGAGCTCATGAATGGGACATTTGAGCATTAGTGATTTCAATCTCCCCCACGCTTGAGAAATACTCTCTCCATCATGAGGATAAAAGTTATAAATATAATTCCTATCAATATGCACTTCATGAGGAGGATAAAATTTAGAATAAAAGAGAGATGCAATTTCCTCCCAACCAAGAGAATGACTATTCTCCAACAATTTATACCAATGCGCCGCTTTACCGGACAGTGAAGCGAGAGAATAGCTTCTTCCTCACTTCATCCATAGAGATACCTGCACACTTGAATAACCCGCATAATTCGTGCAAAAACAGTAAATGATCTCTAGGATGGACGAGTTCCATCCCCTTTATAGTGGTTGCCCATAACACGTTCAATAATTTTCATAGGTATTTTATATGGAATACTTTCAGTAGGTGCATTTAAAATATCACAAGCATCATTAGAGTTATCGCATACGGGAGATAAAGTATTATCAGAGAAAATTTTCTCCCCTAAAGATGGGAAGCTAAAAATATCACAAAAACTAGCTTCCCCAAGCTTAGACTTCTTCATAGCATTAGCAGTAATTGCATTCATACTAATAACATCGCTACTAGCATGTAAATAAGGTTCCATAGGTTTTTTAATTTTCGCATCAAACAATTCTAAATCAGGAAAAAGATTAAAAAGCTCACCAATTTTTTTGTTGTTTTCCATTATGCCAAACTAGTGTAAACAAGAAACAAAAAGTTGCAATTGCAGGATCTAAAGGAAATAGCTTCGAGTACTTACAACGGCGCCGGAAAATAGCTTAGTAGCCGAGATACGGAGTGTGAGTACCTTTTACCTTTCCTCCCCGGCAACGGCGCCAGAAAATTAGCTTGATGTCTACGTTCCCCCTCCTTTCCTGTAGACAGTGTTGGGCCTCCAAGAGCCAGAGGTTTGTAGAACAGCAAGTTTTCCCTTAAGTGGATCACCCAAGGTTTATCGAACTCAGGGAGGAAGAGGTCAAAGATATCCCTCTCATGCAACCCTGCAACCACAAAGCAAGAAGTCTCTCGTGTCCCCAACACACCTAATAGGTGCACTAGTTCGGCGAAGAGATAGTGAAATACAGGTGGTATGAATATATATGAGCAGTAGCAACGGTGCCAGAAAATAGCTTGCTGGCGTGTAGTTGATGGTGGTAGTATTGCAGCAGTAGTAACACGAGTAAAACGATAAACAAGCGGTAGTAACGCAGCGGTATTTAGGAACAAGGCCTAGGGATTAGACTTTCACTAGTGGACACTCTCAACATTGATCACATAACAGAATAGATAAATGCATACTCTACACTTTTGTTGGATGATGAACGCATTGCGTAGGATTACACGAACCCTCAATGCCGGAGTTAACAAGCTCCACAATCTGTTCATATTTAAGTAACCTTATAGTGTAAGATAGATCAAAAGACTAAACCAAGTACTAGCATAGCATGCACCCTGTCACCTTCATGCATATGTAGGAGGAATAGATCACATCAATATTATCATAGCAATAGTTAACTTCGCAATCTACAAGAGATCATGATCATAGCATAAACCAAGTACTAACACGGTGCACACACTGTCACCTTTACACACGTGCGGGAGGAATAGAACTACTTTAATAACTTTGCTAGAGTAGCACATAGATAAATTGTGATACAAACTCATATGAATCTCAATCATGTAAAGCAGCTCATGAGATTATTGTATTGAGGTACATGGGAGAGAGATGAACCACATAGCTACAGCGAAGCCCTCAGCCTCGGGGATGGATTACTCCCTCCTCATCATGGAGGCAGCGATGGCGGTGAAGATGGCGGTGAAGACGGCGGTGGAGATGACTCCGGGGGCAATTCCCCGTCCGGCAGGGTGCCGGAACAGAGAGTTCTGTCCCCCGAATTGGAGTTTCGCGATGGCGGCGGCGCCACAGTAACTTTTCTGGAGTTTCGTCAATTGGTACTGCGTTTTTAGGTCGAAAGGGATTATATAGGCGAAGAGGCGGCGCAGGAGGGTCGAAGGGGCGACGAAACCATAGGGCGGCGCGGCCAGGGCCTGGGCCGCGCCGGCCTATGGTCTGGGGGCCCAGTGCCCCCCCTCTGGTCCTTCCGGGTGTTCTGGATGCTTCCGGTGAAAATAGGAACCTAGGCGTTGATTTCGTCCGATTCCGAGAATATTTCGTTACTAGGATTTACGAAACCAAAAACAGCAGAAAACGAGGACCGGCACTTCGGCATCTTGTTAATAGGTTAGTTCCGGAAAATGCACGAATATGACATAAAGTGTGCATAAAACATGTAGATAACATCAATAATGTGGCATGGAACATACGAAATTATCGATACG